>NW_027645719.1:0-205000 GCF_949357685.1 Gobio gobio
GCCATCAACATGGCCGCCACGTCCCAGAATGCAACGCAGCGCCCGAGCCCTATTCTATCATGAATTCTATTATACAATTACATCTCTATTCATTCAGAGTGATGGACAAAAAACACTCAAAACTAACACAACAAATTAACAAAACAAAGCAAATTATACAGACCCTTATATTAGGCAGTTCAGCTATTTAATGATTTGTTATGAATCAATCGGTTCAAAAGAGCGAAATTGCAATTTACTCACACAACGCTGATGTTAGATAAAGCAATGCAAAGTTACGTTTAATAATACATCATTCATTCTGTATCGCTTTAAACACTTTAAAAGCTTAAAACACAAACCTTTCTTCAGCCGAATCACAACAGATGCAGGAGCGCGGCGCAGCCTTATGACGTCATACAATAAGAGCAAAATAAAAGTCCCTTCTTCTGCTTCTTTTAGTTTCTTGGCAGATTGCATCGTTCATTTGTTGCATACCGCCACCTACTGTACAGGAGTGTATAGAGTGTTGCAGTAAACCTTTGGTCATTCAATCAAAAAGGGGGTTTATTTAAATAAAAAAATATAAAAATTATATTCTTATTAAAGCTGTGTTTAAGGAAAATAATTAAGCTTCTAATTCTTTCACTTTCCCTCCCTTGTTCCCCAAGAATATCCTCAATGTTATCATCCATTTCTTGCCATCTTTGTCTCTGTTCACTGTCTCTCCTACATCTAAATAAAACATGATATTCCCAACAATCATTTAATACTGACACTGCTGGATTATTATTACTCCCTAGCAACCTAACCCTATATGTTAATGCTAGTTTAATGAATCTTAATGTAAGTGGGGCTTCTTTTGTCTCTACCAGTAAAGCACTTGTTGGAGTCGTTTTAATAGCACCCAAGACCATTCTCAGTGCTCTAAACTGAATTCTATCAATCATTCTTAATTTAGTTTGACATGCTATATGCTATACATCCATAATCTATAACTGACCTGATTAATGCTATATACACTCACCTAAAGGATTATTAGGAACACCTATTCAATTTCTCATTAATGCAATTATCCAATCAACCAATCACATGGCAGTTGCTTCAATGCATTTAGGGGTGTGGTCCTGGTCAAGACAATCTCCTGAACTCCAAACTGAATGTCGGAATGGGAAAGAAAGGTGATTTAAGCTATTTTGAGCGTGGCATGGTTGTTGGTGCCAGACGGGCCGGTCTGAGTATTTCACAATCTGCTCAGTTACTGGGATTTTCACGCACAACCATTTCTAGGGTTTACAAAGAATGGTGTGAAAAGGGAAAAACATCCAGTATGCGGCAGTCCTGTGGGCGAAAATGCCTTATTGATGGTAGAGGTCAGAGGAGAATGGGCCGACTGATTCAAGCTGATAGAAGAGCAACTTTGACTGAAATAACCACTCGTTACAACCGAGGTATGCAGCAAAGCATTTGTGAAGCCACAACATGCACAACCTTGAGGCAGATGTGCTACAACAGCAGAAAACCCCACCGGGTACCACTCCTCTCCACTACAAATAGGAAAAAGAGGCTACAATTTGCACAAGCTCACCAAAATTGGACAGTTGAAGACTGGAAAAATGTTGCCTGGTCTGATGAGTCTGGATTTCTGTTGAGACATTCAGATGGTAGAGTCAGAATTTGGCGTAAACAGAATGAGAACATGGATCCATCATGCCTTGTTACCACTGTGCAGGCTGGTGGTGGTGGTGTAATGGTGTGGGGGATGTTTTCTTGGCACACTTTAGGCCCCTTAGTGCCAACTGGGCATCGTTTAAATGCCACGGCCTACCTGAGCATTGTTTCTGACAATGTCCATCCCTTTATGACCAGCATGTACCCATCCTCTGATGGCTCCTTCCAGCAGGATAATGCACCGTCACAAAGCTCGAATCATTTCAAATTGGTTTCTTGAACATGACAATAAGTTCACTGTACTAAAATGGCGCCCACAGTCACCAGATCTCAACCCAATAGAGCATCTTTGGGATGTGGTGGAACGGGAGCTTCGTGCCCTGGATGTGCAGCCCACAAATCTCCATCAACTGCAAGATGCTATCCTATCAATATGGGCCAACATTTCTAAAGAATGCTTTCAGCACCTTGTTGAATCAATGCCACGTAGAATTAAGGCAGTTCTGGGGGTCAAACACAATATTAGTATGGTGTTCCTAATAATCCTTTAGGTGAGTGTATATAAAATTATTTACATATAATTAGTTAATTTTATATATTCATATGATATGCTATTATGTTGTATATTCATGTCATTGTTATCCTATGGACTACACTATTATTACCATCAAGGACATGAATTTATTGAGGAAAGGAAAATTAGCCAGGGACGTGCTGCTTATTCAAAGAAAGAGCTTTATTAGCACAAACACACAACCATGTACAAAACGTAGGAAATCTGCCCACACAACAAATGGGAAGCTCACGAGAAGCCAAAAATCCTACAGCACCATGAAGTGTCTGTTTTCCGCTTCAGTAACTAGCGGCATTCTGTCTGAATTCAGTCCATTTTGCAGACGTCTGTGGTGCGTTGCCCTGTACTTTGGAATCGCCTCTAATCTCGACTGCAGCGTGGCACAGAGCTCGGTGAGCTCCTGGCTGCGAAAGGATGGAGGTCGCACAATCCATCCAGACACCCCGCCAATGCTGCCGTCTTCCTCATCAGACATCAGGTCTATGGTAGCGCACTTCCAAAGGCCCACCTCATCCTCAGCTAGCACACTCTGTCTTGCTTCTAGCAGCTGTAAAAACAGCCAATAAAGACAATCAGTATTGCGTGATGCACTGCGTAGGGACTCAACACATCTATTAAGTCACACTGACCAAAAACGGATCTAATCTAATAAATCTTACCCTCTTTCTTCTCGCTCGACTCCGAGCTGAACTCTTCACAGCTTCCGCCTGCGATGCAAGATCTGGATGTTTGAACCTGAAGCTCCTGCGTACGGTCTCGTAATATGTCTTACAGGCAGCTGAAAAAACAATTAAATGAGAGTGATATGAATTAAAAACAACGTGTAAAAGAACATAAACAATAAAAACAATAAAGGAGAAAATAGTAAAAGTTACTTACACACAATGTCATCATTATCAGCATCATGTAAATCTGGACTTGCAGACATAGCTCCGAGCAAATATGAGGTCACGGCCTCGTTATGAGGCGAGGTTAGTCTGTGAAAACAAAATGTACGGTTAAGATCGGTATCTATTAACGGATCTATTTCCTTATACAGGAGAATGAAATCATATTCTTTGAATCTTACCCTTGGTCCGGTTCGTAGTGTCTACAATTAGTCTCTGAGTTGTGAAGACGGCGTACTGCTGCCTGTAAATTACAAGACCAAAAAAAACTCTGTTATAAAGCAACTTACAATTGTTCTCTTACAAGGCTACTTTTAGCTTGTGCTACTTAAAAAAAGCTTAGCTTAGATAGCAGTCTTACCGCAATCTTAGGATTGTGCACCCGTCTTCTCTTCTTAGAGTTAGTATCTTCCACACAGTTTTTCGAGTCCAAAGCAGCCAACTTATCTTCTATGGACAGCAACCTGGAGCTTACTAAAGTGAACTGCTCATTTACATCGGCAGCAAACTGAGCAAGCTGACGAGACAGCCCACTGATAGCATTCAGCAGTTTCTTCTCGCCGGTCTGCGGACTGGCTGAAAGGGGTTGATCGCGTCCATGCAGAGGAGTTGAAGGGGACCAGCCTTCAATCAGCCATTGTAGATCACAAAACAGCAAAAACACAGGAAATGGAGGAAAAGGTCTGAGTACAGGAGTAAAAACATGTCTGTTTATATGCTCGTCTTGCAAGTACTGCTGTATGAGTCGTCATGCCCAGGACCTCGCACGTGATTGGATGAGGGCTAGAAGGCTCGTCGGGCTCCTCCAATCACATGTGAGGTCATTGTTATACGGAAGAACTTGCGAGACAAGCACGCATGTCTATGATATAAACAAGCACGGTGTGCCTATAAAGTTCTGTGATATAAACACGGTGTGCCGTCAGTTGAAAGATGGACGTCCCAAGACTGAAGAAAAGACCTCGGCGCCTCTGTGAACATTGCGACACTGAACTCTGTCATACACAGTATATTGACCACAGAAATTATAGCTATTTCAAAAATGGAGTTTGGGAGAAAAAATCCAAAAGGGCTAGGTCAGATAACATATCCAGTCATGACCCAACTGGCGGGAGTTATGTACCGTCTATGTGTAAAGACCTTGAAGATAACTTGGCTGGAGTTGGAGAGATTGATGAAAGTCAAATGCACGAGGACCCAGAAAAAGAAGTGATGGAAGAATCTGAAGAAATGCACCCAGCGACTGACAGTTAATGCATCCACTGTGCATTTAAGCAAGACCAAAGAAAAGGTCACTGTAGTCATGCCACTATGCCCAGTGGTTGAGCTCTAGGAGACCGTGATGCTGTTTGCATGGAATGCACATTTTGCCTTTGTGGCAAAGCCTGATTAAAACTAATTGTTTAAATAAATGGTTTTGTTTATCTTTTTTTACATAACATTGTCCATTGACACACAATAAATAATCTAGCATACTTTCATTAAATATATAAATTCAAGCTAAAATTTAAGATTTTATAATTAGGCTACACTGAGCCTGATCTATTTATACCTGAGATTTTCTTAGAATGAAGTTAATACCTTTTAGAAAAATGTCACTTGGGGTAAAACTCCTGCTACCCTGATTTGCATTCGTATAGCTCATATAATTTTCATTTACATGTTAAGGCCTCCCCTGGAATTAGGGGATGGGGGATTATGGGGGGTCAACTGCCAAGCAAGACCCATGTCAATGTCGGACAATTCACGGCAGTTTTCGGTGTTGCCTGCAAATTGCCGTGTGCAGTCGTAAACCTGAACTTCCACGACAATCTACAGTGCCGCTTACTGACCAAAATCCCACTTTTCATTTATGTTCAGGTATGTTAATGTGATAATACGTTTTTACAACAGATTTTTACTAATTTAATGTGTGACATGTCGTAATAACGAATGTTTAACTTGGAAGTGGGATATTCTCAGGTTGAAGGCAGCCTAGTTTTTGTCTGGTCATGTGATCTCAGCATGTCAGACCCGCTCCATGTCAAATAAAACCACTTTAATTATGACACTCTTCAAAATATCCTTCATTTCTGTAGAGCTGGACATTTTAATAAGGATCAAATGACTGAGTTCAGCTTTGAGAATGAAACCAACCTGTTTGTTCCTCAGTTTTCTCATCTTTGACTGTTTCTTCAAGCTTCACATCTTCATGTTTGACTCTCAATGTTTCCTCAATGTTCACGTCTTCATGTTTGACTCTCAATGTTTCTTCAATCTTCACGTCTTCATGTTTCACTCTGGTTGTTTCTTCAAGCTTCACATCTTCATGTTTGACTCTCCGGGCCCTATCTTGCACCCAGCGCAATTGACTTTGTACACCGACGCATGTGTCATTCCTATTTTGCACCCGTGCAAAGCGCGCTTTTCCCTCCACAGAAGCACGTCGCTAAACTAGTGAATGCACTTGCGCTCCCTGGGCGGTTCAGCGCAAAAAAGGAGGCGTGTTCCGGCGCAAACAATCCCTGGTGCTATTTTGCTGTTCCATTAAACAATTGCGCCACTGACCAGAAAAAACCTAGTCTAAAGTCAGTGGCGCGTTGCGCGTTGTTCATTATGCTATTTTAAGGGCGCATGCTTGACCATAATGTATAGCGTGCACAACGCGCATACACTTTGCTCATGTAATCTACACAGATGCAACAGTTATTTTTGCAAATCATAAATTGTTCCACTAAAAAAATATTAACACATGAGATGACGGAAATCATTGTGGTGTGCCACGAAGATGTGAAAAAATAGGCATAAATCTAGCTTACAAATGATTCAGGCTAATTGTAATAATTAAGGATAAGACCTGTTTGCCCAATAGTGGCAAGACATATAGCCTATGTATATAAGGACATCTGACAAATTGGTTTGTCCGTCAAGAACCAGGAAAAAAAATCGACTGAAAAACTGAAAAAACTGAAAGACTGAAAAAAAAAAAGACTGTGAAATCACCTTTACCATAATGTACAACATTACAACTTCACTTCTCTGTCTTTCACTGCTCTTACAAGAACATCAGTCTCCTCGGCTGTGAACCACTCCTGGCGTGCGCCTGGTAAATACGCCATAATAATAGCAATCCATAATGGAACTTGCGCACCTGCTTTTACAGGGAATGTTGGATGACGCTCGGATTGGTTTATTCACGTTACGCCCAAACCACACCTATGAATAATGAAGCTACTTCAGACCAACCCATTTTAGATTTGCGCCGGGCGCAAGAGCCATTTATCCCGCCGGGAAAATAGCAACAGCGCCGAGACCCGCCCACAAAGTTACTTGCGCTTCGCGCTTTGACACTTGCGTTTCAGATCGTTAAAATAGGGCCCTATATGTTTCCTCAATGTTCACGTCTTCATGTTTCACTCTCAATGTTTCCTCAATCTTCAGGTCTTCTTGTTTCACTCTAATTGTTTCTGATTGTTTCTTCAATCTTGACGTCTTCACTCTTCACTTTAATAAACGCCATCTTTATAATAGTGTGTCACGTGGATCTCAGTCGCTTCACCAGTAGTGCTGCAGTCATCAAGTGTGACTAAAGCAGAGGAACATTGTGTTTTTAAAGAGGTTTCAGGGGGCCATCCTTACAGGCCATCCTTACAGGTGAAGATAAAGCACACAAAGCATGTAAAGGATGTGAGCAGTTATAGGAACAGCTCAAATCCAATCAGCACAACTATAGCTCTGATTATCATAGAGATCAGGAAGAGTCACACCTTCATCCATTCATTCACACTTAACTCAGACATCGATTAGCATCAACAATCACACCAGTTAAAGTCATGAGGCAGAAGCAGAAGAGCCATTAAAGACAAAAGGTGAAAAGCCTCACTTACCAAGATTTTACATTAGTATTCCCATACATCTAAAGCAAAATACATTCATTTTAAAATGTTTACCTTTCTGCTGACTTTCTAAGGTGAAATAATTTCACCAAAATAATGTAAAAGTGTGTCTTGTCGCTGTAAAACCATGGCTAGTGTTGTCTTTTGTCTCTGTGATGCTCCTGATGATTCTGCATCATTACTTTAATTGGTGTCATTGTTCTTGCTAATGAATTTGTAAACGACCACATCTGATGGGTGCGTAGCACACATGTTAAAGCCTCCCCTGGAATTAGGGGATGGGGGGGTCATGGGGGGACAACTGCCAAGCAAGGCGCTCGTCAATGTCGAACAATTCACCGCAGTTTTTGGTGTTGCCTGCAAATTGCAGTGTGCAGTCGTAAACCTAAACTTCCAAGACAATCTACAGTGCCGCTTACTGACCAAAATCCCACTTTTCATGGAGTGATTAATGTTCAGGTATGTTCCTACTATGGACTATTTCACTCTACCATTGTTTAAATTAGTTCATTTTGAAGTTAAATTGAATTTGGTTATGATATTATCTGAGTAGTATTATAGTAGTATAGGTTTTAAGATCTTGGATATACAGAAGGGTGCACACTTCTTATATTCAGGGATGCAAACGGGTGAGGGGTAAGAAAAGGTGAGAACATTGCGTAGCTAGAGAAAACATTCTCAGAGGTCAGGACACTTTTTTATATTTTTACTTTTCATGCTCATTTCTAGTCAGTGTTAAGTATCTTTGCATCTACATGAAAACTAATTCTAACAGGTAAAAACGTTTTGGTGTTTTATGTAGGGCAAAACAACCCTTTATAAAACAAAAAAAGGATTCAATAGATGTGGGAGTTGAATACATAAACAAAAACAAGAAGACAACAACCAGATCAAATGTAACACTCAAAACTGAAAACTCAAGATCCCACTGGCTACAAATGCATCAATATGGGATACTTTGTACACCGTAAGTTAAATCTCATTTATTCTGATGTTTAGCCACCAGAATTTCAAGGGCCTGCATCTTTTGTTTGCCTGCATGTTTCAGCCTTGCCCGTTTTTCTTTGACGGATTTATTTTCATTTTATTTTAAAAAAAAATATTACCTTGTTATGTCACTCTTCACAAAACGAACGAACAGCCTGAACGGACAATATGTTGTGAAATGTGCATATGGAAATTGTATAAGATCTTGCTATTCGTTGGTCAATTTGAACTTCAATTTCAAAAACAACTGTACAGATCCAAAATACAAAACACTTCTTTGTTTTGTGTAAGAGCTCTTCAACTCTAGTCCTGAAGTGAGTGTCTTGCTGAGTTTAACATTTTCATTTCAACATTTGTGAAAATAAAACGTTTTTTTATTCACAAAAGTCGTTTTTTTACACGCACACACACACACACACACGTAGGCATAATGGTTTTTCTAATGTACAGTCCCCCTACACTAACCCTACCCCTAAACCTACCAATCACAGAAAACTTTTGGCATTTTTTGAATTTCAAAAAACACCATTTAGTATGTTTTAGCATGAGGACACAGATGTCGTCATAAACCATGTTTACGTTGTAATACCCATGTCATTATACACATCTGTGTCCTCCTAAACATATACATGAACATACACACACTAACAGCAGGCCCTGACAGGAGGAGGACAGAGTAAAGGTACACAGGACCTACAATTTCCACACTTTTATTAGCCCTGGGTCCAGTGGACCCGAACATCCTGTGTGTAATATAAATGTGTAGGGGGGTGTACAGTATGTGGTCATTGAAAATGTGTTCTGATATATATTCCTCACAGAAAATGAGCCAAGGCCAATGAGTCTCAGTTTGAAAAAAATAATTAATCGTATAATTTTTCTTTTGATAAAAATGAAAACGGGTCCAACAGACCCGAACACCATACCAAGGGTTAAATCACTCATTAGCCAATGGTTTGCAAATATATCATGTGATGACTTTACTTGTTGAGGCACATGATTATTACCTCATCATTTACTAGTTGTATTTGACACATGAATTTGCCATAATAATGCATTTATTAATGATTTATTGGCTAGAAGTTGAAAAACATGGCTTTGGCTCATTGTGGTAATTAAACAATTCATTAATAAAATAAGTTATTAGGGAATTCAATTATGATGACATTTAATTAATGGTAATAGGCATTAATTATTATTGCATATTAGTGCGCCCATATTGTAAAGTGTTACCATTTATTTTGTGACCCCAAAAAAAGATATTAATTGAATTTGAAATGGTCTCATTTGTCAGAAAAACTCTGGTCACAAACTAAGTTTCAAATTAAAGCCATTATGAGTTGGTATAAAGACACATCTATGTGTAAGATCTATGCTTGAGATTTATTGGCAAGAATAAGAGCTGATGAGAGGAAAAGTGCTGATCACACAGTGCAATTCTGTTAATGTCATTGCAGAGCTTTAAAAGCAATCTTGAATCCTGGACGTTGAAGAGACGTAACCATGTGACCGGCGTGTGTGCACGTAAGGTAAATCTAGAAGAGTCTTCAGAGCTACTCCTCACCATTCACTGCAGAGACAAAAATAAAGAGTGGAGTAAATTCCTGTTATTAACAATAATAACATTTGTAAGTTAACTCCTAATTTATGTAAGTGTCAGGGTCTGGTTGTATAAAACATTTGAAGGTAATTAGTAATATTTAATAAATCCACACAGTGATCCACTAGAACAGAGCAACATACAACACATCCAATAACGACAACAACGGACAATGAACTGAGAACAGAACAAATATCTATACAGGTGAGGATGAGGATGATGATGACGAGTGCACAGCTGAACGTAATGAGTGTCCGTCACAACAGATGAAAGACGAAACACAACAAGTCCAAACTAACCTGACTGAGCCTGCTGTTGAAGTACACATGTAAACAATCACCAGACAAAGAAGTGTGTTATTAACGAAGCATAAATGTGCGTGAGAGAATCTTACTTGGGCACGGAAGGCTCAAGTCGATGAATTGTGGGAGGTCCTGGTTGGGAATAATGTTTGTAATCCATTGCTGATACTGTGAGACGCGGGTGTACACATTGGGTACGTCGGGTAAACCACAGCCAATACCCCAGCTGGTGATGCCAAACTGAACCCATTTTGAACAGAGCTGACTCATTATTGGACCTCCAGAGTCCCCCTGCAGACAGGAAGAGAGAGAAATCAAGCATTAGATGTTTAAAGAGACGGTAAATCTTGAGACATTCAGGAAGACACTGTATGCAGTAATGAGTAATTATCATCTGGTTGTTGTACACAGTATGCGTCTACGCCTCCACCAGGAACGCCAGCACAAATCATATTCTGGGTGATCTGTATATGATTATCCCATTGCTTCAGCTGGTTATAGCACTGATTATAGTCCTCCACAAAAACTTCTGTCTCCTGCAGAGTCCCAGGAGAAGGTCGATTCACTGGACACACATAAACACAAACAATCATGATGTCTTTATCTGAATGAATCAGTCAAATCTAGTTACTGACAGGACGTACAGAATATACCTCCATCTGCAGTTTGTCCCCAGCCTATGATCCGACTGCTGGTGCCAGGAGGGACGTCACCGCCCTGGGCTAGCAGACACACTGGACTAATATAGTCATTAAAGGAGACCGGAGAACACAAGTGCAGCAGGGCCATGTCATTGTCGTCAGTCGTTGTGTTGTATGAGTTGTGAATGTAGATTTTTTGTACATTTCTCACGATTTCATTCTCATTTTCTTCACGCTGTGTCATCTTTCCCAAGTGCACACGTACACTGTCCTCAATAACACTGTCATCAGGCCTATAAAACACACATAGAGCAATCACAAAACACAGGTGTTTTAAAGTCTGTATGTACTGTGTGTTGATGTGGCTCTGACCCAACGAAACAATGAGCTGCCGACAGCACCCATTCACGGCTGATGAGGGAACCGCCACAAAAATGGGAGATGGAGTCGTGCAAACTAACCATCCACGGCCACACACCCGGACGGGCATCAGCACCGCCCATAACACGAGGGGTCAAAGGGTCATGAGCACAAACTTTGAGAAAGAGAGAGAATGCTCTAGATGACTAAAGCTTTTCTGTTAGAAAACCATCTTATTAAAGTGTCCATATTATGTTTTTTTGAGTATTGTAATATCACTGTTTGTCAATGTAAACGTTCTGTAAAGTCAAAAGTGCAATAAAATAAAGTGATAAATAAAGTTATTGTCTTCCAAAAGAAAGAATCGACTCTGAACCTCCTTTACGAGTCATTTTCTACTGACAGCTCTACTAATGATATTTGGATAATGTCCGCCTTTGTTGTACATCGTCCGCCCGCAAACAACTTGTCCCACCTTCAAACTAACGACTGCTTCTCAAATCTACAGAAGTTCATATAAAAAATACAGTTCAACACGGGATTCGCCAAAGTTAATACAGTTCCTGTATGTACAATTTATGGTAATAGCCAACCGGTGGACCAATCACAACAGACTGGGCCATCTGACCAATCAGAGCAGAGTAGCTCGCGGAAAGGAGGGATTTAGAGAGACTGATTCATCTGACAAGTCATTTGAGAATCCTTGAAAAATTTTTTTTGACCTTTGATGCATGTAAACCTGTTGTAGGAGACTCCAAAACTAAATCAGGAGCCTTTAAAATAGCATAACAGGCGCTTTAAAGCTGCCTTTAGATGTTGCTGATGTTTTAAAGGTACCGTTTTTCGTGTTTTTTTGAAGCTTTGATTGTGTTTACAGTGTGCAATATAACATGTGTTCATGTTTCATGTGTAAAAAAACAGTATTTTTCACACAATTTACTTATCTGTATACTGCTGTTTTCACTGTCCTCAAAACGGCCTGAGAATTTCCTCGTTCTATGAAGTCCCTCCTTCAGAAATACGTATCGAGTTCTGATTGTGCCAGCGATTCCCGTGTTGTGATTGGACAGCAGCTTAGCTCACGTTGACCGGGAAGGTCACGCCTCTTACCATAGCGGGGAGATGAACGCGCTCAAACTACAGCCCCTGAAGGCCAAACAAAGGTGATTTGACTCCGGGATGAAAAGAACAGCGTCTGAACGACATGGCGACAAACGCAACCGAACCGAACCGAACCGAACGCAACACTTCCTCTTCTCCACGAGGGAGCAACAAGACCACGCCCCCTTTTTCGCGTATTCTTGTGGGCGGAGGTTAGTCAACAAACTGTTCTACTGACGTCATTAAAGCAGGATGTACAGGGATGTAGTCCAAACCGGCCGTTCGCTGTAGGCTTTGAAAGGGAACTTCTGTCAAATAAAATATCTCGCTTGGCATTGAACTTTGAGCTTTATAATTTTACAGGTATTATTTATGCTCTAACAGCAACATTACACACTAACTAAAGTTTGAAAAATGGGATCACGAAGAACAGGACCTTTAATAACTTCTGCCAGATTTAACCACTCAAGTGGACCTCCATCTCTCTACAAAAGTCCACCCTCTAAAGACATGCCAATCATGTAATATATACTATTTCAGGACACCTTATCAGTCAAATGTCAGGCAGGAAGGACATTTTCAGAAAAATCACTTTATCCAACTTATAAACAGAACCTGCCATAGAGACAGAGTGACAGAGAAATAATATTTGCCTCTGTCCTTGAGCGTAAGGTCTTACCTTGGACACCTATGAGCAGTGCCACAGTCATACACATCTTCCACATCTTCACACAGACTCTCTCTTTACTGGTGGGATGGATGTCTAGGGCAGTTTGCTCCTCTGTGCCTCTCACAGCTCCTTTAATAATGTCTCATATCTCTAGTATCTCATATCACTCTTCTGCCCAGTCGTTTGTCACGCCCCCTTTTCCATTTTCCACAATCTTCATTCATTCCTGTACAAAACTTAGCTTTAGTCTGTTGTCTCCTTTCATTGTTCAGTTAACAGATGCTCTATTACTGATGACACTCTTCATCATGATCCTGCATGGCCAAGCACTACACATTCAACTTCTGTACAGTTTGTTTCTTAATTTCAGTTTTAATAAAATCTGAGGCTTAAGTGTTCTTTTCTTTTTTTGCCAAAGAAAAATACATTAAATTACTGTGAATGGATTGAAATGGAAAAAGACATTCCCTAAAATCCAGTAGCCCCAGCAGTGCCTAAACACTTGAAACCTTCAGGAGTATTTTCCTTTTTAAATAACCAACTGGCAATTTAAAGAAATGCCCTACTATGGAGACCAGACGTCCCCGTTTTTGGAGTTCTGTCCCCGGAAATGTCCCCGTTTTACAGCTCGTTCAAACCAACCTAGTGTGTAGAGATTTTTTTTCACCAAAAGATGGCGCTACGAGCTACATAACCCGAGAGCAGAGCGCCATTATCATCAAATATCAAAAGAAACACTGTTATCGCTTTCAAGGTAGTAACGCACCAACTATTCATGTTATAATAAAGTAATACTGTTTGTACGAGCTTTATAACAGGCCTCAGCAGGATTGTTTTAAACTATTTTAAATGTCCCCAAAAGTTTAATTTCCACACATCTTAACTATGAAACAACCTTAACAATTGCACTTCCAACAAATACATTTGCCCTATTAAAATGCTAAAGTATTTGTTCAATTGTTTTATTTATCATATCATATTTATGTTGTTTAATTTATGTAATATATTTTTGAAAAGTTATAATTTTGTTATAATATTGTTTTGAACTGCTTACTACAATGGTTATATTAACAAGTTTTCATTGTTTTTGGTTTTTTTGGCGGGTGCGATGAATTGCAATTAAAAAACATTCAAAAATGTATTGTCCCCATTTTTTAATGAATAGATAATAACAAATGAGATTTCAGTGATACTTTGAGCACTCAAATAGGAAATGTCCCCGGTTTCCATTTCATAAATCTGGTCAGCTCATGGCATTCGCTTCACTCAAGATCACATCAGAGCTTAAACTCACTGGGATCTCAAACAGAGATACACAACTGTACTGTTCAATAGTTGTGCATGTCAGTAAAGATAGAGACAGCATTTGCATATCTATATACGTTAGTACTAATCTGTTCGATTAATTTTAAGGTTCACTATCTGCAGCCTTGAAGCGGCTCTCAGTCATCAGATGGAAACAGACGCCTCAACCCCAGATCTCTGGAGAATGGCCAAGCAGACAGAGGCAGTTTCTCAAGGAAGATGGGTCATATTTCTAGATAAAGTAGAGTCATCCATGATGTCCAATCATAGTATTCAAGAACTCAAAGATCAACCCCTACCATATATGGCAAATTAAAAAATATAGTCAGAGAGGTCAGATGTTCAAATGTATGTATGTGTGTGTGTGTGTGTGTGTGTGTGTGTGTGTGTGTGTGTGTGTGTGTGTGTGTGTGTGTGTGTGTGTGTGTGTGTGTGTGTGTGTGTGTGTGTGTGTGTGTGTGTGTGTCGAGTGCCCATGTGGGTGCGAGTGTGTAAGTGTGTCCAAGGCCTAGTCCTTATTTTGTCTACGTGTGTCTGATGTGCACAAAACACAAGAATAGTCAAAAGTGAAGCCTAAGAAATAAGAAAATATTAACAAACAATTCCTTCTTTTCAGAAACACTGATCATCTTGATTCCGCATGGACAAGCACAAAGCCTTAAAGTTTTGTGTAGTCTTTTTTTTTTTTTGGAAGCACATCTTTTTATCAATGCATGTTTTTGTGATCAAGTTTTGAACTTCTATTTGCTATTATTTTGACTATAACAGTTGATAATTCATATTTTATCACCAAATATTGTGAACACATATTTTTAGCAACTTTATTTATTTGCTAATTATGGCCTATAGGCCTCATTGACCTGGGCTCATACAACTTGTTTTTTGAGTAAAAAAAGCATAATGTAGTATTATTTTGACGAAAACAAACACTCTGATTAAACATATTGTGCTGCTTATCACAAACTGTTTTTTGTCAAACTGTCCATCTGATAAACGGGCATGTGCCTGAACTCAATTTTATAAGCTTATTGTAGTCTCAAATGTTCATAGAGAAAACTTTTAAAATCTGACCAATTCGACCGGAACACAATAGGAGGGTTAACAGAGACTATTTTCATGTCCCAACACTTCATTGAGTTTGTTTTCTTATGTTACAGGATACACTATTCACCGATGTGGCTTAGGGCAGTCATTCCCAAACTGTGGTCCGCGGACCACTAGTGGTCCGTGAGGGTACTGCAGGTGGTCCGTGGAAAGGCAAAATAAAATCATATTTTTTTTACCTTCATTTTTCCAGGAAATTCCCATAAAAAAGTAAAAAGAATATGTAGGCCTATATTGATATAACATTTGTATTAAATTGTCAAGTTATTGTGCGATTACTAAAATAGGCTAGTGGCACTCGGCCGTGACGTTCAAGTTCAGTGCTGTTATGGATCGGTGGATAGCAACAGGTTCTCTGAAGAGAAAAGAGATAGAGGCAGAAGTTACAAAAAATGAAGAGATTAACAGTGAGTCGGATGCATCTATGAGCCAGATTCATCATAAAAAAACAAAAAAAAGGAGGGTGAAGAGAAAATACTGCGAAAGCTATTTAGCATTAGGTTTCAGCTACACCGGCCCCGAAGACGAGCCATTGCTCGTTTGCATTTGTTGCTACGAGGCACTGGCTAACGAGAGCATGAAACCATCAAATCTTCACCGGCATTTGGAAATCCCGGAATGGGGAATTTAAGTCCAAACCAGTCGAGTTTTTCAAAAGCAAGCTCAGATCTCAGATTGAAGCTGTCATCAATTGAACCTGACATCCAGAAATTGATGACTGCAAAGCAACATTATCCATCTCATTAGGTGAGCATTTATTTAGTTGTTTAATATAGGCCTATATTAGACAGACGATAAAAAGACGAAGGGAAAGATGTGGAGGGGGAAAAAGGTGGATATAACGTTCATATCGGGCTGGCAAATAGACTCCAATGGCTGTTCCTTTTTCCTTTTTTTTTTTTTACCTGGATTAGGCCTACTGTTTTCATTAAATGTGTTATCATTATCACATCACACGCATAGCCTTTATAGGCAGTTTTATGAAACAAAATATTTATAAATGGAATGAATAAGACCAGTAATTTTAATTTCCATTTAGTTTCTTGATCTCGTGTTTCTGAAATGTTTTTTTCAGAAATGCCAGAGGTTTTAAAAATGTTGACTATCCAAGTGTTCTTTTCCATTGCTATTGTAGCGTCTTAGGGTTACATATATATTTAAATGAAAAATTAGCTCAATAGGGAATTGTGGGTATTAATATTTAGGGATTTATGATCAATCATAACTGGTTATAATCTAATCACAAATCTCCAAAATCACCCAAAAGGGGAATACCTAACCTCGGTATTTATACAATATATAATATATATATGGTTAACAACAATTTATTGCAATTAACTACAGATATATCTATATTAAATGATCACAGAATAACCTGGGGAGTTGATTCAAAATTCCTCTCCGTTCTGTTTAAAGAACGAGCTGTAATTCTTTATCCACTCACTAGGTCTATTCTTCCTACCCAATTTTCGGGAAGTTTATCCCTCTGGCCACAAAGGACAAACTTTCCGAGTTATGGTATTAATTAAAGCATTCAACGATGCTTATAAGAGCTCATAGCTTAGATCTGACATTAAAGGGACTCGTGTTCCGTGAGCAAAACAATGACAATTAAAACGTGAATATCATGGTTTTAATAAAGATTAATACTACGATTACATATGACTACATAAAGAATACATGTATTTACAGAATAATGGAAAGTAAAGAAGGAGGATGAGGGGAAGGGAAAGGAAGAAGGGTATGATCGTGTCCGATCCGACACCTTTTCCAGAAATAACCACTGGAGCCAGCAAGAACCATATCACCTTAAACAGGGGTACAATCTTAATACGCATCTAAATTTCGGTAGAATTGATACTTGCATGGTTTCTTGGTGTTGTGTAAAGCGAGATGCGTGCGTTGGCATTTCTCAGAGTGTTCGTGCGCTGAATCGCTCTCTCCGTTTGGTTCTTCCGGAGCTTCGTTGGTCCACGGGACTTTTAAAGGTGTTTGGGAAGGGAGCGTCTTGGAAGGGAAAGTTCATCTCGTCCAGCTAAGTTCCTCGGTCTGGTGGAGCGCGCCGCTGACTGCGTCGCGGAGCGCGTCGATCCTCAAAGGAAACAACAGCTTGGCTGGACCGCGCCGGCTCGCAGGTCGAAGCCCGCGAGCCGCGCTGATGAGATGGGAGGAAAAGGAAATTTGTCTCGTCGGGGTCCTTGCAAGTTGACTGAGCAACAAATGTGCTAGTGTTACTGTCTTTTGAAGTCCATTAACCTACACCCATTTTCCCTGAGACGACCAATCGTTGGTGTGAATTTCAGGCGGGAGAGACTTTCTTTGTTCGGACTTTATTACTCAATGGAATGTTCTTGCTGGAAGCCAGAATTAGTAAAGTTTCACTCCAAAGACCTAACCATACTAGCGGTACATCTCATAATCATATACTTTGTACCATTGACTGAGACAGAGAAAAAGGAACATTTAGACATCAGACATGCCTGGGTTTACAGACATGAAGGCAGTGCATCTTCTATACAGAGCAATTTGGAGCGTTTAAGATAGCTCTTACATCACGCAAGCATAAGAAATATAGGGAGCATGCATACACTTAAGAAATCATCATATATGTAATTTCTGGGATAGTTTAATTAAAGGCTAAATAGAGGGGAATGCTTGTGTGTGTGTGTGTGTGTGTGTGTGTGTGTGTGTGTGTGTGTGTGTGTGTGTGTGTGTGTGTGTGTGTGTGTGTGTGTGTGTGTGTGTGTGTGTGTGTGTGTGTGTGTGTGTGTGTGTGTGTGTGTGTGTTTGTGTTAGAGTCAACCCCCGGCCGTTCCAGACTGAAGGGTGAGGGAACTGTCCTGGCTGATTAGAATCTGATTGAAGCTCAGAAAGCGCCATCAACTATCTTCTGGTCACACTCTAGCTGGTCATTAAACAGTCGGAGGCGCAATTTGACTCAGACTTTTTGGAGCCATTGGAGCAGGAATTTAATTCTCACCACTTTGATCCTAGTTGAGAGACACCCCAGACGCTACACTATGGAAATAAGCCTGTTGTTCAAATTAACCTGATTATGCCCTCGGGCGCTTGAGTAAATAAATAAATAAAATATGTGGCAGCCGTTGTGTGCAGTAAACTTTCTTTTAACAAGCCTGTTGTACTGATGTGATGACTAGTTATAGTTTTAGTGCTAATAAGTGGTTATGAATAAATGTAACATTAGAAAGCACATTGACCGTAAGCATACCAACCAGGTTTTGGATGTGAATTCCAAACACCACCTCAGGAGTGAGTGTATTGATGAAGTTAATGGTATATATTCTGTCCAAAAGACTTTCCATGGTCGCACTGTCCATCATTATGTCCAGAATAAAACATGGGGTGAAAATCATTGTGTCCTGTGAGTCACAGGAATGTCAAGGAAACATGGATTTGACATGGAGGAGTGGCATTAAAGTATATAAGTAGATGTGTACATCGGAGGTCAGTCACTTAGTGTACTAACACAGCTAAGTCTTAAACACTTTGGGAGGATTCACTGGCAAAGATTGTGCAAATGTAATGGTTTACTGAAGACACAAGGAAGAATTGCCTTCCACGGCAAAGCCTACCCTAGTGAAAAATAAATATACTAAAATGTATTTGAAATACATTTATTTTATGCTAAATATACTACAAATACATTTATGTACTTAAAGGGGTGGTAAAACACATTCTTTTGAAGGCTTGACTGTGTTTGTGGGGTGCACTGTAACATGTGTTCATGCTTCGTTTAAAAAAAAAAATTGCCTTATTTTTCATATATTTGACCTTTATTCTACACTGCTCTGTCCCTCCTTGTAAAACGGTCTGATGTTTTCCGGGTTGTATGAAGCCAGTCCCTCAAAAATACGCAGTGGGCTCAGATTGGTTAGCTGGCCCAGTGTGTTGTGATTCGCTAACCGCCTAGTGCACGTTTGTCTGAAACGTCACGCCCCTTACCGGAGGCTGTGCTGTAACAACAATAAGTTTTGGGGAATAATTAATTCAAATGGTATGAATATTCATGAGTTTATGAATATTATTTGCTTGTTGTACAGAATTTTTACGTATAACGGAACCTTTAATCATTTAAAAGTAACCTTTATCCAAATTGATTTCTTCATCAATTATCAATCTTACAAACCTTAAGAAACATTGATCTGTTTGATCAGGACAAATAATATCTCTTATGTTTGCACAATTTGCATTACTGAAGTAGTAATACATGAAAATCAAGCTTAAATGGGTAGCTTAGATCTTATGCTTCAGTGACTTCGAGATTTGTGAGCAAAACAATACGGATTCAATTTAAATGCAATTATTGAGTTTTAATAAAACACTATAGAATACAAAGCTACGAATCACACGGGGGTAAATATGCATATATATATAGGAGAAACAAACGATATGGTACAAACAAGGAGAAATCAAACTTAACAAATAAAATCAAAAGGAAAAGAATGATGGAGAGAGAGGATCCACGAGGGAGAGAGAGATAGAGAGAGAGAGAGAGAGAGAGAGAGAGAGAGAGAGAGAGAGAGACAGACAGACAGACAGACAGTTCGATCACTTCACCAAAACCCTTCAGACATTTATGATTTCGTGAATCAGGATTAATTAAGACAACCTCGTACAAGCAGTTTAAGGTGAAATATAATACTTGCATTAGGCTCTCTCGTGTACGTGTCTGAGTTCGAATCGTCGTGCAAGTTCGCTACGGAGGTGAGTGTCCGGAGAATTTCTGTGAAGTTCAGGAAAGTCGCTCCAGAAGTTGCAGGTCCGTCTCTCTCTTTTGGCTTGGTGCCAAAGGGGTCCTTCTCTCAAGGGGAGGGGCCGAAGGCCAGGGTCGTCTTTTCCTCGTAGTGGCAGAGCGCAAGGAGTTAATGATAAACTTCTGCATTTATAGATGGAGTGGCCGAGCCCGTTTTATGGAGAGATCCAATCACATCCGTGGAGAGAGAGAGCGCGCGTGTTTCATTGTTCTCTGAACCCCCTCCTCTGAGTTAATCAATAGAGTGGAAATTCTAAGCCTATTTTTCTTTAGAAAGCTGGTATTTCTGAAATTATGCATCAAAATCTGATTTTTGAACCAAATTTGGCCTAGTCATAATTTTGCGATAACAGAGATACTAAGAACGGTCATTCTGCGATTTGCGCGTCCAGATATACAAGATTATCACAGTTACTGGCATACAGGTTTTGATTGGCAACAGTAAACATCCTAGTTATTCTAATACATTGTATAAAGACATGAAATCAACGGATTATATATATTTGAACATTATTAAGACAGTTCTTTAAGTCCCATGTTTTAA
Organism: Gobio gobio; assembly: GCF_949357685.1. NCBI lineage: Eukaryota > Metazoa > Chordata > Actinopteri > Cypriniformes > Gobionidae > Gobio > Gobio gobio. Next base: position 20,375 of record NW_027645719.1, read on the forward strand.
GTAACACGTGTTGTGCAAGAATTGTCTTCTTTCAGCGCTGATATGTGTGTGTGTGTAAAGTCATGTGGATGCCTTCAGGCGGTACAATTCGATGCTCCATTCTTTAGACTCTTGGTCAGTATTAGAAACAACAGCGTCAATAAAACCATATGAGCCCGAATCAGACCCAGAACATTTGAGTGAAGATGATCGAGCAGAACCTGTTCAGTCCTCAAGAGTAAAGACTATGGATCTATAGTGATCGCTACTGAATGGCACTTTAACTTTTGTATTTTTAGAACGATTATAGCAAATATCTGTCGCAAGAACTAACCCAAAACGAACACTAAGCACTGGCTTTAACTAGTAAGTTAGCCAAATCACACACAGAACCATGTTTAGCATGCCTGTAGATAAACAATACATAAAAGCTCTAATCAAAGAATCATTTACACTAATGCCAGGTTCGCTGTTGAGATTTTAACGTTAGTGTTTGTAACGTTAGGTGTTCGTCGAATAACGTTAAGTATGAATGAGCATTTAACAGACTGGTTTGCAGAACAGTGTTGTCATCTGTTTACTTCCTTGCTACAACCTATTACAGGAAAACACATCGATGAAAAATAAATCAGACTTACAGGTTGTGGCCCGTAAACAGCTTCTGTTTGTAAATCCAGCTTTCAGGACAAGCCGTTGTGCATATCCTGTATTGAACTCGCGAAGTTTGTGGAAGTTTGTGTTGTCCTCCGTGAAATGTGCAGCGCGTGCGTCGTGCACCCACGCACCGGCAGTTTTTTTTTCACGCAGCTGACGTTGTGCAAATCTGGCATTGAAATCGTGAAGACGGTGGATGTTTTCCTCTGTTAGATGTGCTGCAGGGAGCCCTGCGCGCGCCTGTTGGGCAGCATCTGCGACCTGTTCCCCTCTGTCTCAAACACACGTGCATATAACATGCTGTATGTTAAACGCTCTGCAACGCACCCCTGTCCCTATGAAGGCTGAACAGAGCAAGTACCCCAGACCTGCAATCCGGATGAATATAACAGCGTTTCCTCGGCATCGCGGCAACAACACTCCAGCCTAACTATACCACAACAGCGCCGCGATACAAAATGGCCTCACCCCCCCTTATTTAATATTCTCGGAGGAGGGGTTTATGTAAATATTGAGCCTGTTGATGTCACCAACCCTGGAGGAATGTGTGTAGTCGCCTACTGGCCGTTTGCTGTAGTTCTTAGAAACTGATTTCTTTAAAAGCAAATATCTCCCTTTGCTTTAAACTTTGAACGTTGTAACTTTGCAGATGTTGTTTATGCTCAAGCAGCAACATTACACGTTAGCTAAAGTTAGAATAGTGAAATCGTGGTTTACCACCCCTTTAATATTAACACCCTGCAATTGTACGTTTAGTATCCTAAAAAGGTATACTTACTTAAAGTCTGATAAATTGGAAATTTAATTTTGTAATATTGTATTTAATGTCCTTTAGTTATCCATAATTATTTCTGAGGTCCAACTGAAGATATACTTAATATTTGATTGTGCTAAAGTGGAACTATTGCAAGTATACTTTAGGCACACTTTAAATATCTTGCATTTAAATTATACAGTGATCATACAGTGATTAATAATAGTGACATTAAACACTTTTAGGCTTAATATTAAGAAATATCTGCAGACCCTATCCGGAATGACATCATCATGTATATACTTTAAATATCTGTGGTGGAGGAGCTTTGACCTCATATGTGATACCATTTGAAAGCTTAGAGTCTCTACTTTCTGGAGACATGCATCACTTTGGCATTTGTTTTACACAAAGTAACTTATTTACACTAAATTACTCTGGGACCATTTCTGCCTGGATTTGCCCAAATTGAAAAGCTTCCCATACACACATACAGTGGTCTCTAAATACACACTTTTGGTGTCATTTTACAGGAAACCCTTTGAAGTTACATAAACTCTGCTAAAAGTGATAAACATGTAAGCATATGTTGTCTGAACTGTAATACCACCCTTGTTTTCTAATATCTTTACAGGTGGAGAATTGTGGTTGATGGTTGAATTGATGGCTTCAGTAGGCTTGTGGTGTTTCTTCAAGCCTTCAATAACAACAGAAGTGCCACAGTCATGGACCAATTTGTGACCGCCACAGTCCAGTATGGTGTACCTTCCAGAGATCGATGTGATCATGGTGGGGAAAACTATGCAGTTTGCTTGTTCATGGAGGTCTTCAGAGGAAATGGTAGAGGAAGTGCCATGAGAGGCAGGAGCACCCATAACCAGAGGATCGAAAGGCTGTGGGGAGATGTTTGGAGAGGTACTATAAATGTCTACCACTCTTTATTTACACTTCTGGAACAAGATGGTGTGATTGATCCTATTAATGAGAAGCACATGTGGGCCCTACATTATACCTCGAATCAACAGGGATTTCTTTGTAAATCAGTGGAATCACCACAGACTGAGGACTGCTAGATACATGTCACGTACCAGATTTTTGTGAGGGGCTGCCTTGCATTGCAATGTCGAGGTCTAACGGCCATTTCACACATACGCCGTCTGCAGTGCAGGAGCCGCATGCGCTGTTGTGCTTTCACATATGCTGCGTTTGCAGTGCGCAACTGATCCGCGGTTGTAGCCTATACCACAAACACAGCATTTATTCATTATTTTTATTTCAAATCCAAAAATGGCTTGTCAGCATTGCAATTCTCTTTGTTTACACTTTCATAGATGTCACGTTTTAATGTACTACATTTAAACAACATTTTATTAAATTCATGACTTTACATTAATAGCCTCTAAAGGACTAGGCTATATATAAATTAGATTTAGCTCACACAAGTGGCAAAACATTTAAACATAGGTTATAGCCTAAAATCACAAACATTTTAAATTTGAAACTTACGTTTTTAAACCCTTTTAAAAGAAATCCTGCAGGTCATAAAGAACTTTGTTTTTCCACCTCCAAGAAAGAGTGCTATCCATTATGTCACATTTTTATCTAAATGCCAGGTAAGGTGTCGTTTCCTTGCTTTACCCAAGGAAAAAAGCCATGTGTTGACTTTGAAACAGAGTAGACTTTAAATTGTATGCATCTGTGGTGAAATTCAATTCAATTCAATTCAATTCAAATTTATTTGTATAGCGCTTTTCACAATACACATTGTTTCAAAGCAGCTTCACAGAAAGTGCATTTCATAAATGTACATTGAAAAATGTTAGAAAAGAGAATGTTAAAGAAAAAATGTTAGGATAAGTTAATCAATCATGTATTATTTTAGGCCATAACAACGCTGGCGTTGAGTCGTCTCTTCACAGGCGTCGAGTCGTCTCATCACAGGTGTCGGGGCATCTGAAGTCTCCATCAGAGGCTGGATACAAACTGGAGCTGACGAACTAGTTACCTCGGGACTAGTGTCCCGAGATAACAACAGAAAAGCAGATGGGAAATAATTAGCATAGCCGCTGTTCAGAATATTAATGCTGTTGGTGCGATTTAACTGTAGTATAAAACTTAATTATAATGTGAATGCTTGGCTAAAGAGATGCGTCTTTAATCTAGTTTTAAACTGGGACAGCGTGTCTGAACCTCGAACAATATCCGGAAGACTATTCCAGAGTTTAGGAGCTAAATGTGAAAATGCCCTCCCTCCTTTAGTGGACTTAGATATCCTAGGAATGACCAGAAGCCTCGAGTTTAGTGATCTTAAAGAGCGCGATGGATTGTAGGGCGATAAAAGATCAGTTAAATACACTGGAGCTAACCCATTTAGGGCTTTATAGGTCAGTAGCAATACTTTGTAATTGATACGGAACTTAATAGGTAACCAGTGTAGGGATGATAAAATTGGTGTTATATGATCATATTTTCTTGACCTAGTAAGCACTCTAGCAGCTGCGTTTTGGACTAACTGCAGTTTGTTTATCGATGATGCAGGACAACCAGCTAATAAAGCATTACAGTAATCTAGTCTCGAGGTCATGAATGCATGAACTAACTTTTCTGCATCAGAAATAGATAGCATGTTACGTAGCTTGGCAATGTTTCTAAGGTGGAAAAATGCCGTTTTTGTAACATATGAAATATGACTTTCGAAAGATAAGTTGCGGTCTAATATAACACCCAGGTCTCTTACTGTAGTGGATAAAGCGACAGGACATCCTTCCAAGTTAAAGTTGTATTGTGAGAGGTTTTGTGGGCAATTTTTTGGACCAATAAGTAACACCTCCGTTTTATCTGAATTTAATAGCAGAAAATTACACGTCATCCAGTGTTTAATATCATCAACACACGCTGTCAGTTTAGATAATTTAGCGTTTTCATCTGGTCGTGATGAAATATATAATTGAGTGTCATCAGCATAACAGTGGAAATTAATTCCATGTTTTCTTATAATATTACCAAGTGGCAGCATATATATTGAGAATAGCAGAGGGCCTAGCACGGATCCTTGCGGCACCCCATAGTCTACTGATGTTATCTTTGATTTTTCCCCATTTAGACAGACAAAATGGTAGCGGTCTGATAAATACGATCTAAACCAGTTTAATGCCTGTCCCTGAACACCAGTGTAATTTTGAAGTCGATCTAATAGTATTTTATGATCTATAGTATCGAACGCAGCACTAAGATCAAGTAGAACTAGTATTGAGATACAGCCTTGGTCAGAAGCTAGAAGTAAATCATTTGTGATTTTAACGAGTGCAGTTTCTGTGCTATGATGCTGCCTGAATCCTGATTGAAATTTTTCATAGATATCATTTTCTTGCAAGAAAGAGCACAATTGAGCGGACACAACTTTTTCTAGTATTTTAGACATGAATGGAAGATTTGATATTGGTCTGTAATTTGCTAGGTTATTATGATCTAATTGTGGCTTCTTAATGAGAGGTTTTATGACTGCCAACTTGAATATTCTTGGAACATGACCTAAAGATAAAGACGAGTTAATAATATTGAGAAGAGGCTCTTCCACTACAGGTAACAACTCTTTCAGTAGTTTAGTGGGTATTGGATCTAATAAACATGTTGTTGGTTTAGATGCAATGATAAGTTTATTTAGCTCTTCCTGTCCTATAGCTGTAAAGCGGTGTAGTAGTTCTTGAGGGGCGATAATTGCGGTTGAATCATAAGACATCATTAATGATTGTACATTTACAATTTTGTTTCTGATGCTTTCTATTTTGTCAGTGAAGAAGTTCATAAAATCATTACTACTAAACTCTAACGGAATATTTTGTTCAGGCGATGCTTGTTTATTTGTTAGTCTAGCCACAGTGTTAAATAAAAACCTTGGGTTATTTTGGTTATTTTCTATTAGTTTGCGGAGATGCTCAGCCCTGGCTGCTTTTAGGGCCTTTTTATAACGTGACATACTTTCTTTCCATGCGATTCTAAAGACCTCTAAATTAGTATGTTTCCATTTACGCTCTAAGTTACGAGTTTCTCTCTTGATAACATGTGTAGCACTGTTGTACCATGGTGCTTTAGTTTTCTCTCTAACCTTTTTTAATCTAATTGGTGCTACAATTTCTAATGTACTAGAGAAAATGGTGCTCATACTGCTAGTCATTTCCTCTAGTTCATCTGTTTGTTTGGGTTCACTGAGCAGCTGAGCCAGATCAGGTAAGCTATTTGAGAATCTATCTATAGTGGTTGGAAGGATTGTTCTGCCTGGTCGATAACGTGGCGCAACATGACAGATTTCAGCAGTACGCAGTATGCAAGTTACCATGTAATGGTCAGTGACATCATCACTTTGCGGTATAATATCTATATCGGTTGGGTTGGTTCCATGTGATATAATTAAATCTAGTGTGTGATTAAGACGATGAGTGGGACCAGTGACGTTTTGCTTGACCCCAAAGGAATTTAATAGATCTGTAAACGCAGCCCCTAACGCGTCATTTGTGTTATCTACGTGCATGTTAAAATCTCCAACAATTAATGCTTTATCGACGTTGACCAATAGATCTGAGAGAAAGTCTGCAAACTCTTTTAGGAAAGCAGCATAGGGCCCTGGAGGTCTATATACAGTAGCTAAGGCTAGAGATAATACAGATTTCTGTCTTACATCTAATAGCGTGACATTTAGCACTAGTACTTCAAATGAATTAAACCTGTGACCTGTTTTCTGGGTAACATTAAGAATATCTCTATATATTGTTGCAACACCGCCGCCACGACCAATCAGACGGGGCTCATGCTTATAACAGTATCCTGGCGGAGTAGACTCATTTAGACCGAAATAATCATTTGGCTTAAGCCAGGTTTCAGTAAGGCAAAGTACATCGAAACTATTATCTGTGACCATTTCATTTACAATAACCGCCTTAGGTGTGAGTGATCTAATGTTTAGAAGACCTAGTTTTAGAAATTGTTTTTGTTCACTAATATTGAGATTTTCTGGTTTAATCACAATTAGATTTTTCCTAGATCCTACAGTAGATTTAATGTTTGACCTCACTAAACGAGGAATAGACACAGTTTCTATATAATGTTCTACATTGGTACTTATGTCAATTAAGTTAGTACAAAATTGGTTTTGTTCACTAATATTGAGATTTTCTGGTTTAATCACAATTAGATTTTTCCTAGATCTTACAGTAGATGTAATGTTTGACCTCACTAAACGAGGAATAGACACAGTTTCTATATAATGTTCTACACAGTTATGTTCAGACACAGTTTCTATATAATGTTCTACATTGGTACTTATGTCAATTAAGTTAGGACAGCAAATACTGTTATTTGGACTTTGACTTACTAGTCATATGATGGCGGTGTGCAGCGCTCTGGAGATGTTGTCCGACAGAAGAGCCGCTCCGATTCTGCTGGGGTGAAGGCCATCAGGACGGAAGAGCCTAGGTCGCTCCCAAAACAGATTCCAATTATTTACAAAGAGCAGCTTCTGTTCATTACACCATGACATTAACCATTCATTTAGAGCAAATAATCTACTGAACTTTTCATGTCCTAGTCGGTACGTGGGAAGCGGTCCGGACACGATGATCGCTGCTTCAGGCGATGTTCTGCGCACCGTCTCGATCAGGCTCCTGTAGTCCTTCTTCAGAACCTCCGTCTGTCGCAGCCTGGTGTCGTTCGTCCCCGCGTGCAGCACGACAGCTCCGATGCGTTCGTCACCGTTCAGGATCTCGGGAACCTGCGCAGCGACATCGAGAACTCGAGCACCAGGAAAGCAGTGAGTGATAACCTTGCCTTTACCTGAGGTAGCGTGGACATGCCGGACGATGGAAGTACCGATGACCACAGCGTCGCGTTCCGTCTCGCGAAGAGGGGAGAAGCGGTTCCGGGTGGAGATCTCGAAGACCGGGAGGGGCGGAGAGGTCCTAGCTCTGGTCCTGGCTCGCGTCTTCCGCTGTGGAAACACCCAGGGTCCATGGCGCTGTGTCGGTGCCGGAGTGAACGAAACCAGGGATGCTGATCGCGTCCTGGGTGCTTGGGTCCTGTGCAGAGAAACACGCGGAGTAGACGAGGTCGGAGTCAAAATGTTAGTATCCACTGACTTGTGCGCATCGGCGCGTGATGTTTCAAGCGCCGTTCGCCGCTCTCTCAGCACAGCTTGTCTGTCTAGAAGGCCGCGAATCTGACTCGCCAACGACTCCAACTCCAACTGCACCGAATGCAGCTCGAACGTGTCCTCACCTGCACTCAAAGGTAACATTAGACACACATCCGAGTTATTCGCCATTGTAGCAGAAGTGCTACGATGGCGAATTGTAGCTATCAGTGTTTACCGGGTGTAACGTTAAACAAGTTACCACGCGTGCAAGGCTAGCGGGCTTCCGGTGTAAACAAGTTACCACGCGTGCAAGGCTAGCGGGCTACCGGTGTAAACAAGTTACCACGCGTGCAAGGCTAGCGGGCTACCGGTGTAAACAAGTTACCACGCGTGCAAGGCTAGCGGGCTACCGGTGTAAACAAGTTACCACGCGTGCAAGGCTAGCGGGCTACGGCTAGTAGCGGAAGTTCGGATATAAGTAGCGATATCAAAGCAATCCGATTGTTTTTTATAGAGAATCGTATCGGAGATATGTTCACACGCTGTAAATAATAGAGACTTTACTAGAAATTACTAGATTTCCACGTCAATACATGTTTATTTTAATGCGAACAATACACTGTCACTTTAATTCAGTTACATTCTTGTAAGCAGTCAGTGTCAACAAAAAAGAACAACAACAGATGAATAAAAAAGAATAAAAAAGAAAAATTGGCGCTCCGTGCCAATACAGAGATGTGACCGTACCGGAGTGCACGAGCACGGCACCCCATCACATTGACTCACTGGTTACAGTGCACTAATCTGTCTTGTTAAAGCACGTTTTATTAGACTGACAAAGACATTTTCCTGGCCTTCCTCTCCTTTTCATGATGTTACTGGTACCAGATTCTAAAAAGATAAAAGATAATCTTATAAAAGATTATAAACTGCTAAATTAAAAAAGGTTGGGTATGCAATGCTAGTGGATGTGAGACTTTTATTTTGATAGCGCTTGGCTGCGTCCAAAAACCTAGGCAATGACTCGCTGCCTTATCAGACAATGACTCTGCAGGCAGCCTTTGTGCATGAAGGCACCTCACAAAACTGATTTCGGACAGACTTCTTAGGCAGTGTAACCGTTTAATGATCTACAGCTAAATAGAGCTTTGGTGAGAACTAAACACATATTTCATTACTACAATAGTAATTTCTCGCTAGAAATGACATCAGAAGTGGAAAATGTTGGTAAAAAAATTTACATTTACACAAAAACTGACCAGCAAACGCAACTTTCGGACGCCATGTTTTTTTTCCAGCTCAACTGTCACAGAATGGAACGCACAGGATTGTGGGATATCAAAGGCAGCGAAGGATACATATGCGGCCTTCAAAAATCGATCAGATGAAGGAATCTCAGGAGACAGGAAGTGAAGCTAACATTAGATTCGGACGTGCCCTCCTGCCTTGAAATGTGTCCTCCGAATGCAGCATTTTCCAGGTTTCGGATGCAGCTGTTGTGTTTACGCGACTGAAACATTTATCAGTCGTTCTAGTTTCTAGTCTGATAACACTTTATTGGTGAAATGATGGGGCTGTGTGATGTTGTTTCAGAGAGAAGAGTTAAGGGATGGATTAGTAAAGCACTGGAATCACAGTGTGATTTTGAGCTCAGCGCTACAGGACAGAGGCTATTAGCCCTGGCTCGCACTGGCCCAACTGTAGATAATACAAGTCAATTAGACTATTGCTCGTTTTGAATCATATAGCACAAACACACACACGCATACATATATATATATATATATATATATATATATATATATATATATATATATATATATATATATATATATATATATATATATATATATATATATATATATAGATAGATAGATAGATAGATAGATAGATAGATAGATAGATATGTGTGTAATATGTTTTTGTATAGGTGCTATAGGCCTATAAGCTGTTACAAAGGTTTAGGTAACATTTTAAACTGATTTTTATTCATTAATAACACAAGGACAAAAAAAAAATTAATATAACTCAATAGAGAAAAATAAAATACAGTTGATTCAAAACGAGTAATAGTCTAATTGACTTGAATTTGTGATGTTAGACTTGAATAGTCAATATATTTCCAATATTTGTATATGTCTGATATTAACTGAGAATTATATATAAAAAAATTAAAATAAAATAAAAAAATAACTACGTGCTTGTTAGTAAAAAGGTTGTGAACTAGTGTTCAATACCGTGACGTGAAGTCACACGTGACAAAAGAACGAAAGACTCAAACCGAAAGACTCGAAAGAACTAATCTTTTCTGTTTCCGTTACTGACAGCCAGGGATGTAGTGGAGGCTAAACGCACGTAAACGCCGTTTACGCACCTCCCAAAATTCGGAAATAGCGTTTACCCACCTCCAAAGTGCGTTTATCCACCTCTAAATTGAGTTTATCCACCTCTAAATAGCCTACAGTTCCTAAGCCATTTTAAATTAAGCTTATGTCGTTTTAGTTTCATATTGTTCATTTTCATTGGCTGTTTGTTGTACAGTTAGATGAAGTCTTTCATATTGCGCTGCAACTGTCAGTGTGAGTAGTGGAAAGTTCGGATCATTTTACTGACTCGGATCTTTGAGTCTCGTTCAGCAAAATGAACTAATCTTTTCTCTTTCCGTCTCATGGGACTGACAGGAAGAACAAAAGACTCGGATCTCACCTGTCGATTCAGAATCAGAACCGATCAGAACCCATATGTTGCGTAATGCGCATGCGCGGTCAACACAAAATGAACGAATCACTCTCTGAGACAACTCGGCAGTCCCGAGTCATATTAAAGATTTGTTCAAAATGAACGAATCATTCATGAACGACACGCAAATTGACGCAACCAAGATTCAAAAATGGATATCCAGCACTTTTTTAAGCGCCGTCAAGACAGCAGCCCTCCTCCTAATGCCAGCAAACGGGCTCGGCTACAAGCCCAAAGTGAGTGAGCTCGGAAAACAGTACTAAACTTTATGTTTTTGGGGTTAATTTGGTTCACGGTTAGATTCATGCCACTGACTCAACAAGTCACCTTTTCCTTTTCCCATTAGCCAATATAGGCCTACAAGTAAAATTCAGGATACATTATTATCAGATAAATAACTGGATTATATGCATTCTCTGGTATTTAAACCACTGAAAGTTTGTGACAACAAGCTCCCTTTGCTAGTCAGCTACAGCCGTTCGCGGGTACGGTAAACGTTTCTATGGTAACAGTGAGTTGGACCAATCAGAGGCGTCGCTGTTAAGCTTAGGACTGTGGGTAGTGTAGTTTTTCTTACAGACCTCTAGCTACAGAAGCAGAAACTTTCGTTTCACAAGTTCAACTCGTGGTCAGTCTACCTCAGATGTTTTAGACATTATGGCTGATAATCTAAATCCTTATGGAGAAAAATCAATGGGAGTTTTACTTCCTGTTTGTGTCTGTAGATTTCTCATAAATTCATCAAAAGTTTACATTCTAAATGCAATCGCAAGCGATCACTGTCTGCACCCTGTCATCATCAACACAAAGCTCTCGCTCTTCTGTACAATGCTGTCGGATCCAAATATCAGCAACCAATCGTGAAAGTAAAAGGGGTGATTTAACTCTAAATGCGCAATCTCATTGGCTGATGCAAATTTCTGTGACCCGTTTTCTCAAAATGACTTCTCTCCAAGTCCGAAATCTCCACTTCAGAAGCAACTAAAGTAGACTATATACTCCAAACTTTCCAGTCTTGTACCTAGTTATATTATAAAAACATTTACGGAGGGATTTTTAAATATATAATTCCTAACCTGATTTATATAACATTTTATTCCAAAAAAAACCATGGCGAAAATATTTTTTTAAGGCTATTGACACTATATTCTGATTAACAGGATAACAAAAGTAGACATAAATCCCTCTGTAAGTTTTTCCCCATCTAATATGTGAACACAATGAAAAAAAATATTTTGAACCTGGCTTTATCCAAAAGCCTACTCAGATTTCGTTTTTTAAAATATGTGCAAATTAGCGCATATATAATTAGATAATGCCTAATTTGCATATAAAAAAAAAAATCTCATCTTTAATCAACTGGGAAAGTTGGGAATGTTTCATAGTGATATCTGCTTGTTAAAAACTGGTAACCAAACCAACTGGTTGTTTGGTAACTCGTAAAATATGTACGAATTAGCAAAAATCGTATGAATTCGTACGAGTGAGGTCGTATCAATTTGTACGAATTAGCCACCTCGTAAAATTAGTACGAATTGCCGTGAGATCGGGCTGCATACACCGGTAGGCAGTGGCCCACCTTACCGTGACCACGATGCGGTCACCCAGAATTTATAGTTTACCCACCTCTTTTTTTACCACTACACCTCTGCTGACAGCATAGACTCTATGGGACTGACAGGAAGAACGAAAGACTCAAATCCGTACTCGAAAGAACAAATCTTTTCTGTTTCCGTTACTGACAGCATAGACTCTATGGGACTGACAGGAAGAACGAAAGACTCAAACCCGAACTCGAGACTCGAAAGATGAACTAATCATTTTTGTTGTTTCCAGTACAGATTCAGCGTAATGCGCATGCGCGGTCAACACAAAATGAACGAATCACTCTCTGAGACAACTCAGAACGAATCGTTCATGAACGACACATCACTAGGATGGACCTGAATTCACTTCTCATCAGTTCTCTCAGCACGTCTCAGTTCAGTGAACTGTTGTAGTTACTAGAATATACTTCAGATTATTAGTTTATTTCTAGTCGGAGGGATGTCACTCATGTCAGAAAGTTAGTAACTTTAGTAAATTATGGATAAGCGCGTACTCGAGATGCGAACCGTTTAGAACGATTCAGTCCGATTTGGTGAACTGGTTTGGTTCACTGAAAAGAACCGGTTCACTAAAAAGAACCGGTTCAAAAGAATGATTTGTTCGTGAACCGGACATCACTAGAGGACCAGAGACGGAGCGATTGCTAACAAAGTTATATAGTAACTACTGAGTTATGAGAGCGCTGTCAACGCTGTGAGTTTATTGAGTTTGTATTGCATTGTGGGAATAGCTGGCTAGCCTAGCCGGATACCCTCACACTCACCCCCCTTCTGCTTAATCTCGCGCCACATTTGGTGCCTCCGCTGTGGGCCAGATGCAGTACTGGGGGTCGGGGATGTTGAAGGCCACCGGTCAGTGCAGCCCGAGCCTCGGCGTGCGTGAGGTTTATCTCTAAAGGTGTGGCTCTGCTGATGTTGAGCAGAAACTCATGACTGTGTGCACATTGTAGAACAGATAGACGCGACGAGGACGTACAAAAACATGGACTCACAAGATTGAAAACACCGTTCTGTCGGGAGAGAGAGAAGCCGCAGCATGAATAATGAAGTTCTGTGGGAACTTGAATAATTAGCTACACATCAGAAATCACTGATCACAGATCAGAAGGAACTGAAAAAAGACTTCTGTTTTCATTTGTACATCCAAACACTGAGAAACTGCCAGCATTCACTTGTTCACAAGCCATGATCTCTCGAGGACAAATATAGCGCTTGCATGGGCGTGCCAAATTCTCTGGGTTGAGGAAAGGGAGGTAACCGTTCCTGTTATGAAGTCATAACAGGAAAATTCAAGATCAGCACATCTGAGCTGTCATTTTCTCAAAGGCAGAGAAAGACAGCCAGAACTCGGTTTTACACCGATCAACATTTCTAGCCACTTGGGGACAATATTCAGGCTAGGGGAACTCATATTAATGTTGAAAAACCTCATAAAATGAAATGTCATGCCATGGGACCTTAAACAGTTAACTGATAAGATTATAATATTGAATTGGCATTAAATAAAAATACGATTGACGAGTGTCTGTGACCCGTTAAAAAAGACACTTTTTTTCTCTTACCGGGGTTTCTTTTACCGTGCAAACGGCAGCATACAGATCAGATAAAATATAAATAAAAAGAAAAAAATAAATAGGCCTACACTAAATATTTTTCACCTAAATAATTACCAAATTAAGAAGACAAAACGAAAATACACTGAATCCGTTTGAAACTTTGAAGAACCGGAATAGTTTTTTTGTCAAATAAAAATAGCATGCCTACCTCAATCCACACCTTGTATGTGTTTTTTTTAAGTAACATGTCTAAGTGATGTGGGGTTAGTCTGGAGCGCAGCCTGTTGACAGGTAGACCTGCGGCAGAAAACCCTCTCTCAAGCCTTGTTTATACTTTCGTCTGTCTCCGCAGCGCAAGCCTCTGCACTTGCCGTTGTGTTGTTCTTTGAAACGAAAGAGGGCGACTCAGGGTAATTGTTCTATAAACCATCAGGAAACAGCGACGAGAAGAACATATACGTGACAATGTTTACTTTAGTAAACTTGACCAAAACCACACTACGAAAACGACACTTCAGATGGCACTAATGCCCTGGGAATACAGAGATAACGCGCAAATACAGTGAACAATTAGTGAACAAATACAGCATCTTTTTCTTTAACCATGCAGCGAACAAACAAACAAACAAAAAAGCATAAAAAAACATAAAACTGATAATATTAATCAGTCAAAGTTCTTACTACACTGCTGTGGACGTTGTTTACTTTATTAATGTGTTTACTGTGATAACGGACTGAGGATGGGAGTAGGATTCGGTATTCGGTTTCAGATTCGGCAGAATCTTAACCAGTGGATTCGGTATTCGGCCAAACCCCAAAAATCTGGATTCGGTGCATCCCTAATAGTCACTGGACATTATTTGGGAATTCAGGCCTCTAAGGTGATTTAGTACTGTAAAAATAATCAGCACATTATTCAGTCTCTCAATTCATACCACACAGATGACATATAAAAAAAACTGTTCTCTCATACATGAATACTCATGTGGTACTCCAGCACTTTTTTATACCTACAACTTTTCCCACAGTGCCCACATGTAAACGGCTTCTCTCCAGTGTGAACTCTCATGTGCCGGTTTAAGTTTTCTTTTCGATTGAAACTCTTTCCACACTGTTGGCAGGTGAACGGCTTCTCTCCAGTGTGAACTCTTATGTGGTCTACAAAGTGTTGTTTTTGATTGAAACTCTTCCCACACTGAGGGCAGGTGTAGAGTTGCTCCCCAGTGTGAATGCCCATGTGTCTGTTAAGGCTTTCTTTTCGGTTGAAACTCTTTCCACACTGAGGGCAGGTGAACGGCTTCTCTCCAGTGTGAACTCTCATGTGCCTGTCAAGGCTTCCTTTTCGGTTGAAACTTTTTCCACAATGTTGGCAGGTGAACGGCTTCTCTCCAGTGTGAATCCTTATGTGGTCTTCAAAGTGTTGTTTTGTAGTGAAACTCTTTCCACACTGTTGGCAGGTGTAGAGTTTCTCTCCAATGTGAATTCCGACGTGTCTGTTAAAGCTTCCTTTTTGAGTGAAACTTATTTCACACTGTTGGCAGGTGTAAGGCTTCTTTCCAATGTGAACTCTCATGTGTCTTTTAAGGCTTGCTCCTGGAGCGAAATTCTTTCCACACTGTTGGCAGGTGTAAGGCTTCTCTCCAGTGTGAACTCTCATGTGCCTGTTAAGGCTTTCTTTTCGATTGAAACTTCTTTCACATTGTTGGCAGGTGAATGGCTTCTTTCCAGTGTGAACTCTCATGTGTCTGTCAAGGCTTCCTTTTCGGTTGAATTTTTTTTCACACTGTTGGCAGGTGAACGGCTTCTCTCTTGTGTGAATCCTTATGTGGTCTTCAAAGTGTTGTTTTGTAGTGAAACTCTTTCCACACTGAGGGCATATGAAGAGTTTCTCTCCCGTGTGAACTCTCATGTGGACTTTAAGGTTTTCATGTCGATCAAAACTCTTTCCACACTGTTGGCTGGTGTAGTTTTTCTCTCCAGTGTGAATTCCAATGTGTCTGTTAAAGCTTCCTTTTTGAGTGAAACTTATTTCACACTGAGGGCATGTGTAAGGCTTCTCTCCAGTGTGAACTCTCATGTGTCTTTTAAGACTTACTCCTGGAGCGAAACTCTTTCCACAGTGTTGGCAGGTACAAGGCTTCTCTCCGTTGTGAATTCTCATGTGCCTGTTAAGGCTTCCTTTTCGACTGAAACTTTTTCCACATTGTTGACAGGTGAAATTACTTCTAGTTCCCTTCTTTTCACCCCTTTTTCGTGTCTTTTCAGCCTGTGAGCAACTAAAAGTTTTTTTCCCAGTTATTAAATAATTGTTCTTATATTGATCTTTCTCTTTGATTTCATTCAGTACTTCACTCTCCTTTTTCAGCACTGTAAGGTCTAAGGCAAAAAGAGACAAATGCAAATTAACACCAGTTTAATGGCACAAAGCAACAGACAACAAAACATTTAGACATGTAAAGTATCAAAACCAACATACAACTAGATCCTATTCAAACGAGCATCACACCAGGTGGTGGGTGGTGGTGGTGTGGGGTTGGGGGGATAGCACGCACATTTTCTGAAGCCAATTATGTAATTTAATGACGTAATCTAACACATTTGTTTTCTTAGAGTCTTCAATGCCTAACATTGTCTCTTTAAGAACTGTCAGTGGTCCTCTCACAGTGTGGCTAAAGACCAGCTCTGATGACCTGAACATGAGAGACTCCTGCAACGTTTCACAGATTGAGAATAAAAGCAAAGGAACACCTTCGTCCAACTTAGACCATGTCTCGATGCAGTATTTCCTAATCATTGCTTTTAAAGCGCATATTAAAGGTTACATTTTTTTCTAAATGAATATATAACCTTGTATGAAAATACCATAAGAAAAGGTAATGCAGGATTTAAAATGTTTTAAAAAGACATAAGAGCACAAATTTAGTAGATAAAGAGGCTGTTTCGTTGGCCGCTTGTAAAAAAATGTTTTTTTTTTTTTTCAACATGACGTCATATTACGTCACGAGAGGGAGTCGTTCGTCGAGCTCTGCGTTGGCTCAGTGCAGAATAGGTTGGTATTCAGTTGGAGTCTATTCCAATGTATCACTGTCATGGTAAATTATTGTGTCCAGCCTGTCAGGACATCAAGTCCACAGGTTTCCAATAAAAATTAAAAAAAACGCGGTGGTGTGTGTAGGTGTAGCGTTCACTTTAGACCGGAGGATTATCATCGCAGCGATATGATGTTTTTAACATGGTAATACTCATGTAAAGGATGATACTTAATGAATAAACATCCACACTTGATGCTTCTTTGCCGTCATTTTTACGTGAATCAATTTGAACATTGATGAATACACAGTATGTACAAATACATACAGTCTCACACTTTTAAAAAAAAAATTGGAATTATGTGCTGGTAATGTAAATATTTTATTAATGCTGCATGTACATTCAAGTTCACTCAAATACATACTCATAACGTCTCACACTATCTGTGAATCGACACTAAATAAACCCATAACACAGAATTAATGAATAAAGAATAACATGAAACACATACAGTAACACTATACTGTCTGTGGTTCGGTCGTCCATGGCGGTCATCCGTCAGAGATTCAGCTCGGAGAAACACTACACACCGGCTGTGTGGCATGTCCGTTTTTTTTCTTCGGCTCCCATGTTAAGGTACACTGCCTGCGTGACACACGTCTCGTGCGCAGCTCGAGCCCTGCTGAAAACGCGTGCATGCTAGAAATAGACCGATGCCTATTTTTCACGCGACACACAAGCGGGTTGGAAGCATTTCCAGGCAAAATAGAATATAGGAGAAGCTGTTTATATGTCATTTTGACACAAATACATATTAATAAATTACATTTTGATGTTTGAAAGTCTCTAGGTTTTTAACATAAATGCAGATATAATTGTAATTAAAAATCATAATTATCCCTATTGCCTGACACATGATAATAATCTGTACAGTATTGTAATCTGGGCACAGTGTACACATATCGTTATCTATAAGCTAACACTGGTCTCTCACTGAGACACCTGCCGCTGTTCTCCAGTGTTTCTCCTCACACAAATACTCAATTTGTCTCCTCTAATCGTTGTTCTGTCTAATCCTGGCCTGTCCCTAATTGTGTGTCATAATTGTATGGCTTTGGTCTACCATATGCGTATTAATAAACATTTATAATTCCCTCAGCGTCCGAACTGTCATTGCAATCCATTGATTTCCTATCGCTGAAATTCACCGCACTCCCTCTCATTACATCACTTCCGGATTTGGCATTTTTAGATGTGGAAGTAAAATTCTCACAAAATTTACCAAATAGTTGTCGCAATCCACGCCTGTCCCGGACTCCATTTCCCATGATCCTCCATGTCTCACACCTGAACTCACTTCCTCATCATCTCTCCCGCTCTCCCCGGATTCCCTGCACCTGTTCGTCATCATCTACACTGCTTTATATTGACTCACTCCTCTGCACTCATGGTCCGTTCTCGTTTATGTTACCAGTGTTGCTGTTTGTATTTCTCCTACGTTTATATTAAAACCCATCTTTATTTGAAGTCCACCTCCTGTTTCCTTCCTGCACACCCAGTTTGTAACAGAAGAAGGGACCTAACAGAAAGGACTTCGCAAGATGGGCCTCTTCCTCATCCCCAGCTCTCCCCTGCGCCCCAGGAGAGAGGCTTCAGTGGTGGACTGGCTGTGGAGGCTTCGGCAGGACGGTCGCCTGCTGGAGAGGTACATGGAGTTTGCTGAGCTCTCTTATATGGTGAACTGGCCTGATGCTCCTCTTTCTGAAGGGTCTGGATGAGGACATTATTCGCTTTATGGAACCTGCTTGTTCCTTCTCCCTCGTAGAAGCCATTCATCTCATTCTGTTTTTAAATGGTTCGGAGTTAGAAATTGAAGAGGTTCCAAGCGAAGTGTGTTGTCCTCGTCCAGTCCCCTCAGAAAAGCAGGCAGCCTGGTCAGTTCAACCATTGCCAGCTCCCTTCACCTATCCCTTCAGTGGGTCTCCCCATTCTGTTCTGCCCGTCCCACAGCCCCAACCATCTAAAAGGAAGTCCACCACTGCATCCGAGCCCTCGTCTCCGGCCATGATGACCACCGCCACGCCCAAGCCACAGAATGACATGGACCACTGACTGATCGACTTCTGGACTGATCCAGTAGCTCCAAGTCTTCATGAGCCCGCTCCAACGCTCCTGATCCACCAAGGCCGCCCCAGGCTCCTGGCCCACCTTGGCCGCCTGACATCCTAGTCCCGCCCTGGAGACCTCTGCACCCACCTGCGTGTAGGTCTCCTGGGCGCCCACCCCCCCTTCCCAATGTTACATCTTAGGCGCCTACCGGGAGGGGGAGGTAATGTCACAATCCACGCATGTCCCGGACTCCATTTCCCATGTTCCTCCCTGTCTCACACCTGAACTCACTTCCTCATCATCTCTCCCGCTCTCCCCGGATTCCCTGCACCTGTTAATCATCTACGCTCCTTTATATTGACTCACTCCTCTGCACTCATGGTCCGTTCTCGTTTATGTTAGCAGTTTGTAGTTCTCCTACGTTTATATTAAAACCCATCTTTATTTGAAGTCTGCCTCCTGTTTCCTTCCTGCACACCCAGTTTGTACCAATAGTTACATGGATTAACAATGATGCTGAAGCAGAATGGGTTAACATGGAACAGTGCTCTGAACCATTGTCAACACTAGCCTTTATGACACTGTAAAGAATGGGCATGATTAAAATGCTCTAGGCACCATAAAAACCTTCCCCCTTTCCCTTTGGTCAAACTTGATCACTGGCCCGGCCCAAAGAGTCGCAAACCACCTCTCTTCAAATGCTGTTATGACCTCTGCTCTCCTGAACGACCTTAGCAGAGACGATGCCTGGAACCCTCAAAGGCAGCACAGGAGACCAGACGCCAGCCATTTGGGCAAAGACTAGAGACAAACTTCCAGTACACAAGGACATTGACTCACAATCAATCTCTCCTAACTGTATATACTATTTCTCCTGCATATCCTTTTATATCAGCCTAGTTATGATTCTTTAGTTATGTTAGTGCAACTTCTAATGCTGATATCCAAAGATGATGTATCATTGCTTTAATGTCTTCAAATCCCCATCTTGCTTGGTATCAAAAGAAACCTCTTTTAATTTCAGAATTTATGGTGTACAGTCTGTTTTGATTAAAATGCATCATAATATTTCTGCCATACCTTTGTGTAAAAACTGCACATTCTCCATGCCACCATAAATATGCAAGTAGTAGAACAAAGACTTTCTGCTGGTCATCTTTGATTGGTCACATGACCAAGTGGGTGTAAACTTATAGGGCCTTTTAAGTTTTCCCTGATTAGGCACATATTGGCTCAATCTCTTTTGAGACACCACATTTCCACCTTCTGGCAACTATCTTCAAGTTAACTTTGTGGGAATCAACAAGAGAAACCCAACGATTGCTTCAGCGCACCCCTAATTAAAACATCAAGAAACTCTGTTGCATTTGGACTTGTTCAGCAACCGAAGTCAATGCAAGTACCGTTCGCAACCGTTGCGTCCCTTTTAAGGTGCACCTGATTCTTAGATGTTTAAAAAATCAAAATAACGACTTTATTCCACAAGTTCTTGTCTTCCGTGTAGGCCTCGGACATGAACTCACGAAGCACCACGACACATGCGCGAGAATTTTACACAGATCCGGCGTTCGGACACATGACCCAGAAGAGATTTGTTTACAAGCAGAGGAAGACGCGGCGTATCTAAGCTGTTGAATTCTACATTGATCGTGCTTTAGGTCTCGGCGTAGTGCTCAAAATGGGGCTAAAGTGTGCATTTCCTGGATTCCCGAACGCTGGATCTGCGTCATATTCTCGCGCATGCGTCGTGGTGCTTCGTGAGTTCACGGCAGAGGCCAAAACGGAAGACAAGAACTTGTGGAATAAAGTCGTTATTTTGATTTTTTTTTGGCGCACAAATACTATTGTCGTCGTTTTGTAAAATTATTGTAGAGCCACTGTGGTGAGATGGACTTTGTAACAACGTTTTTAGTGCCTTTTATGGGTCTTGTGAGTGTAAATGTACTGAATGCCAATGGAGGCCTATCTGAAGCCTTTCAGAGCCATCAGCTTTCAACAAAAATATC
The DNA here is from genome assembly GCF_949357685.1 of Gobio gobio. Lineage (NCBI taxonomy): Eukaryota > Metazoa > Chordata > Actinopteri > Cypriniformes > Gobionidae > Gobio > Gobio gobio. The sequence continues at coordinate 40,933 of NW_027645719.1, forward strand.
TTCATTTGTGTTCTGAAGATGAACGGAGGTCTTACAGGTGTCGAACGACATGAGGGTGAGGAATTAATGACAGAATTTTCATTTTTGGGTGAACTAACCCTTTAAGTAAGGCGCCCTGTTTGAGAGATGCCAATTAAGTGCATAGGAATTGGATCAGCTGAAAGGGGCGGAGTTAGAATTGATAGCAGAGCTTGACTACATGGCCTGCCAGAACTAATGCTGTACGCTTGATATCTCAATCCAATCGAGCATCTGTGGGATGTGCTGAACAAACAAGTCTGATCCATGGAGGCCCCACCTCGCAACTTACAGGACTTAAAGGATCTGCTTATACATCTTGGTGCCAGATACCACAACACACCTTCAAGGGTCTAGTAGGGGTTCAGTGGAGTCCATGCCTCGGTGACAGCAAAATGGGGACCAACACAATATTAGTCCATAATTCAGCTTTAAGAATAAAACCAACCTGTTTGTTCCTCAGTTTCTTCATGTTTCACTCTGAATGTTTCCTCAATCTTCACGTCTTCACTCTCCTCTTTAATAAACTCCATCTTTATAATAGTGTGTCATGTGGATCTCAGTCGCTTCTCCATGAGTTTTTCTGTGTGTTTGTCCTGTTTAAGATGAGAATAATTAACAGAAAGAAAAATAAATCCAAAATCTCTCCTAGTTCAGTAGTCAGTGCACTGGCAAGAGAGTGAGTTTGTACGCTTTTTAATCATTTTTTTTTTATTTAAAAATTACTGAATTCAACAGCAGAATTTACAGAATTTCTTGACATATTTTCACATTTTGTAAGTATGAATTGAAACAATTGAAATAAAAAGTTGAATTTAAAATTAAAGGGCATCACAAACACACACACACACATATATATATATATATGTGTATATGTTATATTCATTTCACACTTTTCTTTTGAAAATGAGCAAAAAAGAGCGTCTCTTGCTCTCAAATTACCAAACCTGCTTTTGATATGAAACAACGTCTTAGGTTTTACAATTTTTAAAGTTTTAATACGAAATTCCAACAATTAATAGCGTTTTGGCGCTAATGTGGAATAATAGTTAAAACCAGAGGCGTTAAAAAACAGAGTTGTGAAATGCTCGCTCATCTCACGTGGTTCACGAGCTCTCAATGGTTCCAAACAAACCAGCGCTGTCAATATATCTGAATGGATTAGACGACACCTTCACTTTACAAGTTTTGGTAATCAAAACTTAGTGTGCTTTGATTATTACGCCAACCATATTTACAATATCATTTTACTATGGAGAGTGATGGAGATGCAACATTGTTAACATTAACATTAATGTTTTTCCTGTATTTATTTAGCCCTCAGGTATTCCTCACTAATTCACACTCATACTCATTGGTGGTCAAATGTGACCATACACCTTAACAATTTTTCAATTAAATAAATTTTCTATATTTTGTATAATAATATTTATTGAATATTTTGTGGAGATCTTTTGGTACTAAATAGTATTTAATATTTGTGCAATAATTATGGCCCATAATGACCATTTAATGAATTAAAATATTTTTCTTCTAATATTTTTCTTATTTATATTACAATTAGTGTAGTAATTAAGGTTAAATAGAGAATTTCAATGCAAAGCAGCAAATTATAGTAATTTTGTGTCTGGAAAAATAATAATTTTAATTTGTAATGCTATTACCCATTATAGGTGCCTGTATGGCTCTTTAATCAATATACATGTAGTCTAGCTACTCAAAAACGTATTGCAGATCATAACTGCTTACTTATATTTAGGTTTTGCATTTTAATAAATATTTAGACACTAGATTTCTTTAAATTTTTAAACGTTAACTTCCATCCTAATATTTTGAATGATACTTATATAAGCACACACAAGTGAATATTAATGAATTCAAGCAAATATAATTTAACCCAAGTAAAGTTTAAATTAGTGCTAAAAAGGCAAACTTATTTTTCCTTATATGTACAGTAGGCTATACATATGAACTGATACTGAATCAAGATCGAAATCGATGTGCCAATCACCAAACCCCGCCACCACAAATTGGTTTCAAATCTGTGGGAAACACTGATGAATATAACATTTTCTTAATAACAAAAACAAATCAATAATATATATGTTTCTCTTGGATAAGTCTTATTCATTTGAATTAAGTAAAACAGATTTAAGAGATTTTTCAGTTCATTTTAACACTTAGAAATTGAGACATCTAATGTGTCTTTCTCAGGGTATATTCTGTGTTAAATGACACTTCTTTGGTTTTATTTGTTAGACAATGCCGACTAAGAAATCCCCAAAAATCTTCCACTCAAATGAGGGAAACATATGAACCCAAACTAGTTTAGATGGAGGAGAAGAGATTTAAAAAGATCTAATCGATTGATTATTGCATTTATTATCAATTAAATCAAGTTGATCAAAAAATAAATGTTTGGAGATTTAATTATTAAAAATAATTGCTCTGTTTAATATTTTCCCTAACCATTTATTTAAGCAACTTGGTGGTATCAATTTTTTTTTCAAAACACCTCTTCGATTGTCTAATTTTCACTCACAAGTCCTTTTGCCGCGGTTTTTGGTTTTTAAACAACTTCTCTCACCCTTTTTTATTTGGAATAATATGTACATCACACATCAAAACCAAATATTTTATAATTAATTAGTTATTGTTATTATTATTATTCATTTGCTAGAAGTACACCATCTATCAAAACTAATTCCCTTGTCTTTGGTGAATTCCACATATGTTTGACTGGTGTTTTTCTTCCGAGTACAAAACTGCTTCCTGTAGTCCTCAGGGACGGCTAACGTTAGCTTAACCACACTGTGTTTACGGCTGTCTTTCTAAAGACAAGGGGTGAAGTATTATTATTAATTTGTTATTATTATTAATATTATTTGGACTGTTGTTGAATGCCGATGCTCAGCTTTTGAGCATTACTGAACTATGCCTTACATTTAAGTGTCTGTTAAAAAATATTGTAGGCTATTGTCATGAATTATATTATAAAATTACATCTCTATTCATCAGTCAGTGATGGACCTAAATGACCTGATTATACAAAAACACTCTAAACTAACACAACAAATTAACAAAACAATGTAAATTATACAGACCCTTATATTAGGCAGTTTAGCTATTTAATGATTTGTTGTGAATCAATCGGTTCAATTGACTCGGAGAGTCTAAAGCTCTGGTTCTCTCGTCGCACGCCAGAGACTGAACTCATGTTTGAACTGATTCACCATAAAGAGAGAAATGAGCCGCTCCTTCTGTTACTCATGAGTTTATTCTGTTACTTTACTCACACAACGCTGATAAACGTTAGATAAAGCAATGCAGTTTTACATTTACATCATTCATTCTGCGTCGCTATAAACACTTTAAACGCTTAAAACACAAACCTCTCTTCAGCAGAATCACAACAGATGCGGGAGCGCGGCGCGGCCTTATGACGTCACACCACAACACCAAAATAAAAGTCCTGTTCACTGCTGAGTCTAAAATCAGAGAATAGACATTTACTTAGAAAAATATATATTTTAAAAATAAAAAAGATGACAAAATTCAGAGTTGAATGTATTGGTGAAATGCATTTAATATCACAATTGTTAATTAATAATACAGTTCACATTGAGAGTTAATAGCAGCAAACACATTTACGTTGCGGCAACATATTTACATTTACATTTAGCAGACGCTTTTATCCAAAGCGACTTACAAATGAGGGCAATAGAAGCAGCTAGAGCAGTCAAGGGCAACAATATCAACAATATGCAAGTGCTGTAACAAGTCTCAGTTAACCTAGCACAGAACAGAATTTATTTTATTTTATTTATTTTTTTATAAATAAATTAGACAGACAGACAATGAATAGAATAAGTGTTATTCTCGATCGGTCAGGTGTTGCTGGAAAAGATATGTCTTTAGACGTTTTTTGAAAATGGCTACAGACTCGGCCGCACGAATTGAGATAGGCAGGTCATTCCACCAGGTGGGAATGGTCCAGGAAAAGGTCCGTGACAGCGATTTCCTGCAACTACATATGTAGTTGCATTTCTTCTATGGCAATGTCTTTGTCTATGTGCTGAACTTTTACGCTTGATATAGATATTCCCCATTTAGCTTGTTTTGTGGTTCATTTTTAATGTCAGACATTATACTTTTTATATAGGCCTATTGTTTATCCTTATTATTATTTATGGGCCTAACAGTAAATTAATGAATTATATTCAACACATGCAACACACTTTTGAAGAGTAAAAATGACATACAAGCTTAACTAATTCAACTTTAATAAAAATGCATGTGGTAATCGAACTGTCTTCCAAAAGAGATACATTTTGTAAAGATAAATAAATAAAATAGAATAGAAAAATGTTTAGTTTAAGTATAACTAGATAAAAAAGTTTGTCGACAAACTTTAAGTTGGCTTGAAAAAGCTAGACCAGAAAGTTTGAAATAGTTTGAAAAGTTTGAAATAAATAGTTTGAAATAGTTTGAGTTTTGGTTAGTAGTTTAGATAGAAATATAGAAATAAATAGTCAGATGATAGATAGAAATAGTCAGATGATAGATAGATAGATAGATAGATAGATAGATAGATAGATAGATAGATAGATAGATAGATAGATAGATAGATAGATAGATAGATAGATAGATAGATAGATAGATAGATAGAAATAATCAGAAATAGTTAGATGATAGATAGATAGATAGATAGATAGATAGATAGATAGATAGATAGATAGATAGATAGATAGATAGATAGATAGATAGATAGATAGATAGATAGATAGATAGATATTGTCCTAATCCGTCCAAAATGGAGAAAAAAAAATGCATATTCAAGACAAGGGTTGAAGGACTGTCACAATTGAAATGAAATGTGAAAATAAATGTAAAGTGTCAGTAACAGTCATACATGCTCACATGATTTTATACTATTTTTATACATGATTTTATATATATATATTTTGTTCAGCGTTGAGCTTTACAACAAATCTCTGTTGATGCAATAACCAATCATATGAGTTTAGATTAGTTCCCGGTGGAAAAAAAACTACCGATATCGCGGGAGTTTTTGTCGCTTTTGCACCATGCCTATGCCATGTGCTTAACTCAATCAGTGTGTGACGCAGGACTTTCTGAGGGGGAAATTTCAGTCAGTGTGTGACCCACTCTGAGTACTGCGTGTGGGAATACGATGCAAGTAAGATAATAATTTATAATCCTTGTGTTTTTATGCTACAACAATAACAATGTCTTTTTTTCTAATGCGTAAAAGGTAATTAAGTAATTCATAAACGGTTCTTCTCTGTGTGGCATAGCCTACAAGAATGAACTTTTCCACTCCACACAAAAACGCTTGACATTATTACAATATCACGAGTGAAATCACGACACTAATCATGTTTTTCAGTTACAATGCAAAAAGTTGCTGTCATGCATGATGCAAGATGCTGAATGCATAATCTTTTGTCAAATTCTTACATTTAATCAATAAATTAAATGAGTAACGAGACGAATTCAGTATCAAAATTAATCTTTACAATGCTGAGGAAATAGATGCAGCATCTGAAATAACATTGTTTAATGCAGCTCACGTGGGATCAACAATAACTTAATTATTGATTGATAAAGGAAATTAATAACGCTTTGTTTTAAACTCAAAACGTTGAATTTTTATTTTAAATTCAAAATTGAAACTATACTTGAAATGTGAAATTCAAACCACCACTAGGGGGCAGCAAGTCACTTTTATTGAGTGAGTCATTAATATTGAACAGATTAATTCGGCTTGTTCATTCAGGAACGAAGCATTATAATGTACAGCGAATTATTAAATCATTCATCAACCAATTCGTTCAAACCATGATTGATTCATTAGCGAAACACCGCCATGGGGTGCTCAGAACTGTTCTGTAGCTTTGTTTGGAGCTATTTTTGGAAAAAAGGCCATAATATAGGAATAGTACAATTGTTAACTAAATAATTTTTCATTTACTTGTATTATTATAGTGCACACACACATGCAAAATGTTTTATACTGATATACTTTATTACACAAATAATGAACAAAATAAAAGATTTAAAGGTGAACTATGTAGGATTTTTGCAGTAAAATATCCAGAAACCACTAGGCCAGTGTTATATATTTTGTTCAGTTGAGTACTTAGAATATCCCAAATGTTTTCAACTATTTGTTAATCGTGAGAAAATTGCTATTTTAACCAAGGAGCCGGGACGTGTGAGCTGTGCGTTTGAGGGAGTCGCCTGTCGATTGCGTCATATCTGCGTCACCCTCGGTCTCCGGTTTTATTCAGTGAAACACTTTACTCTCACTGCATTGTGAACAAGTGTCATAGCAGCCGCCGAGAGAACGTCATAACTTCCTTTTCAACACACTCAGATATATCTAATACGATAAACAGAGCTGCGTTACCTCACACTCAGCACTGGAAAAGAGGAAGTGCCGCCGGCAACTGTGTCATAATAAAAGTCCCGCCGGCGACTATGCCATAATAACAGTCCCGCTCTTCAATCGCTCCTGCGGCCTTGCTCAGCTCCACAACACTCGCTCCTGCTCTGCTTCAGACTACAGTAATGTTAATAATCGCATCCATGAACATGATTTCTGCCCGAGTCCTATCCTGACTGTTTCCCACCGGCTGTGAGGTGAAGACCACATGTCCCGAGATTCTGCCCTCAAACGTGGCGTCATCAAACTACGCCTTTGTTTTGAACAGGCGACCTCTAGTGGACGGAAAAGTTACATAGTGTAGCTTTAAACATCACAAAAAACATGAACGAACAGAGTTGTTTTAAGCTGATAAATTAACCTACTAAATAAATAATATGAATAATAATAAAATTAAGTAATAACAATAAATAAACAAATGTAACCATAATATAACAAACTACCTATTTATCTATCTAACTATAAACTATAAATACAACATGTGATTTATATTTAAATAATTAACTAACTAACTTTATTATAACATTTTATTGTTTGTAGGGTCAGTTATTTTTTCAATAGACCTCCGTCTATGCATCACAATCAAATTAAGAGGGAGTTCACTGATGAGCTCCTCAACCGTCTTCTCGAGGAGATCGAGGGGTGCTGTGTATTCAGTGAAGTCCTCGGTCAGGATGGCCAGTTCCCCATTGGCTTCGGAGAGGCCAACTACCTTTATCTCCTCCACCACTGGTCCTTGCTCCATTACCTGAGTTGAGAAAAAAAGGCACATTTAGAGTAAGTGATATTGAACCTTTTCCTTTATTTTGTAATTAAAATTGCATTTGCAACTTGTCTGCTTGTCACTCATAGCATGCTGCTTTTAGCTAGGAAATGATAGTCTGTCTGTGATCGAGTGATTGTGCACGCTTGTCGGTTGTTAATGCAACTGAAATCCATGTCGAAAGTGAAAGTATAATGAGGGTTATATCAAACCCTGTTTTCTATTGTTATCAATGAAGCCATACCATCAATAAATATCAATAGTGTTTTATCTCCCAGGGTTAGTTTCTGTGCACAAAAATAACAATAAGACACACTTGAGAAAACTTTTGCTTTTCTTGAAACTTACAAGCAGGGGCCGGTTGCATAAACTGTTAAGACTAGTCTTACAAGTTAGACATCCATTTTTTTCTTTAAGTCTGTTCATCATTTTTTTAAATCAGTTACATAAAAACATAGACTGGCCTAATTTGATACGAAAAGTAAGACTGAATGCCACTTGCCTAACTGCTAGTGGCTCATACTAGATCTTAAAGGGGTGGTAAAACACATTCTTTTGAAGGCTTGATTGTGTTTGTGGGGTGCACTGTAACATGTGTTCATGCTTCGTTTTAAAAAAAATAGCCTTATTTTTCATATATTTGACCTTTATTCTACACTGCTCTGTCCCTCCTTGTAAAACGGTCTGATGCTTTCCGGGTTGTATGAAGCCGGTCCCTCAAAAAATACGCAGTGGGCTCAGATTGGTTAGCTGGCCCATATATAGCAAATATCTGTCACAAGAACTAACCCAAAACAAACACTAAGCACTGGCTTTAACTAGTAAGTTAGCCAAATCACACACAGAAGCATGTTTAGCATGCCTGTAGATAAACAATACATAAAAGCTCTAATCAAAGAATCATTTACACTAATGTCAGGTTCGCTGTTGAGATTTTAAGGTTAATGTTTGTAACGTTAGGTGTTCGTCGAATAACGTTAAGTATGAATGAGCATTTAACAGACTGGTTTGCAGAACAGCGCTGTCATCTGTTTACTTCCTTGCTACAACCTATTACAGGAAAACACATCGATGAAATATAAATCAGACTTACAGGTTGTGGCCCGTAAACAGCTTCTGTTTGTAAATCCAGCTTTCAGGACAAGCCGTTGTGCATATCCTGTATTGAACTCGCGAAGTTTGTGGAAGTTTGTGTTGTCCTCCGTGAAATGTGCAGCGCGCGCGTCGTGCATCCACGCACCGGCAGTGTTTTTTTTCACGCAGCTGACGTTGTGCAAATCTGGCATTGAAATCGTGAAGACGGTGGATGTTTTCCTCTGTTAGATGTGCTGCAGGGAGCCCTGCGCGTGCCTGATTCCCCTCTGTCTCAAACACACGTGCATATAACATGCTGTATGTTAAACGCTCTGCAACGCACCCCCGTCCCTATGAAGGCTGAACAGAGCAAGTACCCCAGACCTGCAATCCGGATGAAAATAACAGCGTTTCTTCGGCATTGCGGCAAAAACACAGCCTACTAACGCTTCCCCGCGGCGATACAAAATTGCCTCGCCCCCCTTATTTCATATTCCCCGGAGGAGGGGTTTATGTAAATATTGAGCCTGGTGATGTCAGCAAAACTTGGGTGAATGTGTAGTAGTCCCTAGCGGCCGTTTGCTGTAGTCCTTAGAAACTGATTTCTCTAAAAGCAAATATCTCCCTTTGCTTTAAACTTTGAACGTTGTAACTTTGCAGATGTTGTTTATGCTCAAGCAGCAACATTACACGTTAGCTAAAGTTAGAATAGTGAAATCGTGGTTTACCACCCCTTTAAGACACTGTCTTGACATAATGGCTAAATGATGGAATAAAAAAAATAATGGTGTTTGATTTTTAAGGACGGAGGGTTTTGTATGTGACATACCTCAACGGTTGTGTAGGTTGTTGAGTTAAATTTTACAGACTATGTGTTCCGCTTCAGGTGTGTAATTTTTAATTGGTCATTGAGGTGGATCGTTCTCAGGGCCTGATCTCGCCACAGGGACAATTGTCCAGGCGTTTCGGACCACTTTGAATGGCCATGTCCAAGATGGAGACTTCCATGCCCATAACAGTGGTCATCCTCGGAACCTGCAGCTATAAAATAATGGTACATTAAAAGTCAATATGATAACTTACAAATGTTTAGAAATAACTTGTAAATGCATTGTTGTTGTTTTGTGTGTTTGATAAAGTTCTGACAAGGTAAAAATTACTCACATTTTCCACCATCCCTTCAAGCTTGAGGTATCCCCCCGGGAAAAGAGGTCCTGGTCTAGTCCAGTGACTTCAATGGATGGAGGAATGAGTGCCTCTCTTGCCAGCCTCTCTTCCTCCTCTGTCGGTGAGAGGGGAGAGGTTCTATAGATCGCTGTATTCTGCCCAATGAACAGACGATCTGGCCTGTATCGGGAGGGCACGGTGTAATTTTTAATGTAGTATGTCACACTCTCTTCAAACACTGCAGTGGATGAAGAGGACTGACACACATACACGGTTCCACCACTTGACAGGGCACTAAGGTGGGTGATTTCTTTTGTGCCTGGGCAAATTACATTATTGGCCTGCTTGAAATTTAGAGTTTTGGTTTTAATGTAATTTTTTATGCATTTGACCCTGATGGGACCGGGGCGGCTATAGGGATGGGATGATGCCATTCTAATAAGAAGGAGAAAAAACATGAAGTAAGTATAACAGTTTTTTTATTGTTTTTTTTTTATAATGGATGATGATAAATATATATATATATATATATATATATATATATATGTATATATATATATATATATATATATATATATATATATATATATATATATATATATATATATATATATATATATATACACATATATATTAGTGGTGGGCCGTTATCGGCATTAACGTACTGCGTTAATGTGAGACTCTTATCGGGTGATAAAAAAAAATATCGCCGTTAATCTATTCTCAAAGTTGGGTTGGGAGCTGGGTCTATACTACGCAAGCTATGATGACTTTCACCTTGATATTTTAGCGTGGATGTATACCTAGCCGAATTGCACTGTAGGGGGCGAGAGAACGAGTCTTCGAACCTGTGTGTACAGGGTTGCCAACTCTCACGCATTTGGCGTGAAACTCAGGCTTTCAGGCTCTGTCCACGCTCTCACGCTGCCCAACTTAATCTCACGCCAAATTGCCAAACCTGCTTTTGATATTAAACAAAGTCTAAGCTTTTACATTTTTTAAAAGTTTTAATGCGAAATTCAAACAATAAATTGCGTTTTGGCGCTAATATGGCATAACAGTCAGTTAAAGCCAGAGTGTTGAAAAGCGGAGTTGCGTCATGCTCTCTCATCTCCCGGTGGCGCGCGCGGTCACGAGCTTCACGGAGCTTCAGTGTTGCCAACTTAGCAACTTTGTCGCTATATTTAGCGACTTTTCAGACCCCTTTAGCGACTTTAAAAAAAAAAAGCGACTAGCGACAAATCTAGCGACTTTTTTGACAAAAGTCAGCTACTTTATTTTACAAATGTCACCAGTACTGGTCTGCGAGTGCGAGGTCTTGCTTTCTCCCTGCCGTCACACCTCTCTCTGCGTTTACCCTGTTCAGTGAGTGGCTGAAGCTGAGAGGAGCAGCGCTCCTGAGCACAGCTCCTGCTGTGAACACACACAGCAGATGGCAGACGTGAATGAGCTACACATGAGCACAGAGGGTTGCCACGGACCAATCACTTATCTGCTTCCTTTGTTTTATATTTAAAAAATTTAGTTTGACCCGTTCTTCTCTTGTGCTTATCACCTATATTACTCACTATTACAGAGCTTTAGTTCATCCAGTGTCAGACATCTCTTAAAGCTACACTATGTAACTTTTCCGTCCACTAGAGGTCGCCTGTTCAAAACAAAGGCGTAGTTTGATGACGCCACGTTTGAGCGCAGAATCTCGGGACATGTGGTCTTCACCTCACAGCCGGTGGAAAACAGTCAGGATAGGACTCGGGCAGAAATCATGTTCATGGATGCGATTATTAACATTACTGTAGTCTGAAGCAGAGCAGGAGCGAGTGTTGTGGACCTGATCAAGGCTGCAGGAGCGATTGAAGAGCGGGACTGTTATTATGGCATAGTCGCCGGCGGGACTTTTATTATGACACGGTTGCCGGCGCCACTTCCTCTTTTCCAGTCATGAGTGTGAGGTAACGCAACTCTGTTTATCGTATTAGATATATCTAAGTGGGTTGAAAAGGAAGTTATGACGTTTGCTCAGCGGCTGCTATGACACTTGTTCACACTGCAGTGAGAGTAAAGTGTTTCACTGAATAAAACCGGAAACCGAGGGTGACGCAGATATGACGCAATCGACAGGCGACTCCCTCAAACGCATAGCTCACACGTCCCGGTTCCTCGGTTAAAATAGCAATTTTCTCACGATTTACAAATAGTTGGAAACATTTGGGATATTCTAAGTACTCAACTGAACAAAATATATAACACTGGCCTAGTGGTTTCTGGATATTTTACTGCAAAAATCCTACATAGTTAACCTTTAAAGGTAGGGTAGGTAAGAATGATCTAAAACACTTTTGTCCAAATTTGTTTAAACTTTCTTTATATGTCAATACATAATTAAAATTTAAGTACTCTGAAAAAGAGAGTATAAAAATCGATTGACTCTAGACTTTTTAATCTGCAATAAACACCGCTCATTATTTTAGTTCGGGCCGAAACAAGTGATTGGCTTGGGCGCCTGTCACTCTCTCTCGTTACCATGGCTACCGCCGCTTTTGCTCCAGGATCTGCCCACATTCGCGCACACCAGTGTTGCCAAGTCGGGCTACTTCAACACTGTTGCCGTGGGCTGTTTTTCATGTCCGCGGGTTGAAGCGACCCCAATTATGTGATATTTTGCCCCGGGATTTGCGAATTTTAGCAGGCAGCCCTACCAAAAAGACACATATTTTACCCCCCAAATGCAATTTTTACCAGAGAAACACGATTGGGCTTGTTTTGGGCTAGTTTTGAGTAGCAATTGGGTGGATTTTGTTGTGAAAACCTGGCAACCCTGGCGCACCCGTTTGATTTGAGGAGTTCAAGAGGCTGTAATTCTGCTGGACAGGTAATCTTTCATTCTGATTATACATTGTTTTGGTTTATGTTTTCATGAAGCATGTCTCACTAGCACACGTAGCTGCCTAATATAGCTAACATAACATTACTTAGCATAAAGTTACAATGTTATACACTTAGCGAACCATTAGTAGAGATGATAAATACTCAATATGCTTAGCTCAAGTTAATCGCTGTCGTGTTGAATTTCGCAAAATGTAACTTTAGATAACAAAATGCATGGGTAAAAGCTAGTACACCGCATCCAGGAACTTTTTTTAGAACCAAGTTAGCTTTAGCTACTACCCTCTGTCTAAACTCTTTTACCATGTTCACCGGGAACTTTACCTGCACGTTTATTTCGGCCCTTGGTTTGTTTTTATATACTCTACCAATGTTTATGTTGATGTTTTTATCTTGTATCTGTGTGTGTCGTAGACACTGTGTTGTGTGTGTATTTTAAACTTTACCAGTATCGTTATTCTAGCTTGATAGTGAGTACTAAAAGACATCTTATTTGTTTATATTCATAAAGATAAAGTTAGATTTTTTATTACATGTGATTCTGACATGATGTCACTACATGCACTTCTTCTCAGCTCGCCTCAGGTAAATAATGCGTCTTTCAGCTGAGCTGATCGTGGGCGTAGCGCGTTCATGTGTTTTGGGGGCGTGGCTTTGGAAAGAGCCCAGAAGGGAGAAGGTGGAGTGAATGGAAATAATGAGCTGTCTTTAAAACAGTCGTGAGAGGTCTACAGACACTCAATTTTTATACTTTCTTTTTCAGAGTACTTACATTTTAATTATGTATTGATTTATAAAGAAAGTTTAAACAAATTTGGAAAAAAAGTTTTTTAACCAAACCTTTAACTTTTTTAAAATCATTAATATAACTTGATTTGAGGTCAAAATCACTTCAGAAAATACATTTTCCTGTCAGAAACCCTCCTCTCAGAACAGATTCTGTCAGAATATATTTTATGTTGAAATTTACCCCTTAACGTTTTAAAAATCATTAATATACACCCAATCGACATCGGAAATGCATAATCATATACATATCACTGTGATGAATGCTGATGAAGTGATGACGCCAGAATGGTGATGAAGATCACAGCCGTGTCTTTGATAACATGCCCGGATAGTCCTCCATTGAAAGTAATTCTTCTGGATCTAAACGCAAGATTTTGCTCTCGTTAACTCAGCCCAATGAACAGAATGATAGGCTGACATGGACTTTGAACACCACTGTATTGCACTATTAATTTTATAATAGGACCAGCGATCGACCGCTACCGAACGTCCGGATCGTCAACTGAAATGTTGGCTTCAGCATCTGTGAACTCAGACGTGTGTGTAAGTGACCATCTTTATACTCTGATGATTAGGACATGATTGGTAAGGTCTGGATGTAATAAGTGACGTAACATTGAATCTTCCTGGCAGAACTTTACACTAGAGCTTTCATTTCCTGAAGTTTAAATAAAAACATACTAAAAGTAATTTCTAGTGAAATTAATAAAATCTGCAGGCTACATGATGATGTGATCCTGGAGCTGATGTTAACGCAGAAAATTATGAAAGACACAGATCTATCATACAGATTTTGCCCAGGATATGTCCAACATCTGCAGGTGGACCCATTTGGTGTTCATCTTTACACCGAGACAGGACTGGCCATTCTAGTACAACATCTTAGAAAAGGACATCCTGTTACCCTGCATTTGGATGCTACGGGAGGGGTTGTGAGTCGAATTCCGAGTCAGGCAAAGAGAGTGCTGTATTACAGCATCAATCTACCAGGACATGGAAAAGACAAGCCCCCTCTTCCCATATCTGAAATGATAACCAATGACCACACAATTCCAAATGTGTCTTTCTGGTTGCATCAAACTGTGACAAAAATACGGAAACTCACTCTCTACAACGTACACCAGGTTGAAACTGACTACAGCTGGGCACTCATATCCAGAGTGTCCTATTGTCGTTCAACAAACACGACATACATACGTACCTAATGGAAACCTACAATTTAGTGAAAGGAAACGACACCATGACAGATTTAAGGAATCTAACTGTTCTTCACCTATGTTCTGCCCACATAATTAAGGCAGTCCAAGGAGCTATTGGCAGAAGAACAACTGACAAGGGCTTGAAAGAGTTCGCTACTCACTGTGTGGCACAACTAATGCACACCACAAATATGAAGCGGGCTTTAGACATTTTCAAGTGCATGTGCCATGTTTTTTACACCAAAACAAACACACAGTGTGTAAACGAGTGTCTTCTAATACGAAGACACACTGGATGAGAAGCAGGCGGTGGATGACTACATTCCTCCAGAGGCGAACACAATATTGGCAAAGTCACCGTTTACCAAGGAGTTTGGCAATATACACGAGGCTGTCATGTCTATTGAAGAGACAGAGGAGGAAACTGAAATGGACAACAAATATTATTGTCCAGGGATACTGGAAAATCTGATCAAAGACTACCTGCCAATTTTTCCACTCTGGTCAGGGATAATGCTTGTTGATTTGAAAAGATTTACAGACAGAGAGTCTACCAAAAATGACAATGACATACAGAAAACACATGACACGAACTGTCATGCTGAAAATTGGTTCAGTATTGTCAAAGACAAGATCCTGCAGAAAAAACTGTACCATCGCACGGCAGCATTCATTCAAAAAATGTTTGCATCACTTCAGGGAAGGTACAGAGAACACATCCTGCAACATGACCTTCCAGACAAGATGTTACAGAAGCGTTTTAATTTGAAAAAATTCAGTATGGAAGACTCTGAAGAAAAATGGGCCAAGAAGAGCGTGTGACCGCCGAGAAAAAAAAAAAAAAGTACTTTCATACGGCAGAAGTTATGCCTTCTCCTAAAGGAAAAGTGAGTACTACAGACATTGTTAAATTCTCAAAATAAAGTGCTTTTTAAAGATTCTTTCTATTATTAACAGAATAGTTACATTTGACACATTTTATCAGATCCTTCCTTTTTGCCTGTCCTCATAGTCATCAAAAGCTTCCGTCAGACAGCCCAGGTCCAGAAAGACTGAAATGGACGGTGGCAAAGGAGTGTCAGCCAATAAACAGGTAAGAATGAGTCAACTTAAGGCAAAATCAAGGCCACGACAACAAGATAAAGTGTACAAAGACACTGTTATTGTGTTTCACAACAACGTATATATTTTGATTCTCTTCTGCCTGTCCTCATAGTCATCAAAAGCTTCAGTCAAATAGCCCACACAGCAAAAATATGTTGGGAGATTTATCACTATGGGTGTTAAAATTATCACTTTCCAGGTGAACATACAGGTCCATCTTTGCTAGTGTTAAAACAACACTGACGAAAGTGTTTATTATACAAACACTGTGTTAGTGTTTCATTGAATCACTCAAGGTGTTGAAAAATGTATTACTTGTAAGTATACACGTTTAACACTTTATGGCGATAAATCCCCCACACCCAGTGTATTTATTTCATGTTGATGTAAAGCAGCACTAGGTAGTTTTTGCTCTCTGGGTCCCCCTACAGTTGGGAAACAGTATTGTCCTCTACTACTGTTGTAAACTCTGTCATCCTTCATCAGGGGATGCATCCCCAGCTAACAGGGAACGTTTCCATAACTTTCACTAACGTTATGTAAAAGTTATGTAAATGTTAGAAAAAAACATTCCTAAAATAATGTTTCAGGAACATTCTTATAATGTTTTCATAGTTCAAAAACATTCTCGTAACGTTGAGAGGAAACATTCTTAGAACAACATTGTTGGAACGTTTTTATGATGTTTTTTGTGCTTGACTGATGTTCTCATAATGTTGAGCGAAAACGTTCTCATAAAAACGTTCTTGCAACGTCTTTATCATGTTTTTTGTGCTTGACTGATGTTCTCATAATGTTGAGCGAAAACGTTCTCACTACAACGTTCTTGCAACGTCTTTATCATGTTTTTTGTGCTTGACTGATGTTCTCATAATGTTGAGCGAAAACGTTCTCATAAAAACGTTCTTGCAACGTCTTTATCATGTTTTTTGTGCTTGACTGATGTTCTCATAATGTTGAGTGAAAACGTTCTCATAAAAACGTTCTTGCAACGTCTTAATCATGTTATTTGTGCTTGACTGATGTTCTCATAATGTTGAGTGAAAACGTTCTCATAAAAACGTTCTTGCAACGCCTTTATCATGTTTTTTGTGCTTGACTGATGTTCTCATAATGTTGAGCGAAAACGTTCTCATAAAAACGTTCTTGCAACGTCTTTATCATGTTTTTTGTGCTTGACTGATGTTCTCATAATGTTGAGTGAAAACGTTCTCATAAAAACGTTCTTGCAACGTCTTAATCATGTTATTTGTGCTTGACTGATGTTCTCATAATGTTGAGTGAAAAAGTTCTCAAAACAACGTTCTTAATACATGAAGAAAACGCACATTTGAAACATTTAAAGAACATTAACTAATAACATTTTCATAACGTTTTCAAGATGATAGAATGGAATGTTTCCGCAACGTTCACATAAACCAAGAAAAAATGTTCTTAATACATGAAGAAAACGCACATTTTAAACATTTATAGAACATTAACCAATAACGTTCTCATAACGTTTTCAAGATGATGGAATGGAATGTTTCTGTAACGTTCACTTAAACCAAGAAAAAACGTTCTAAATACATGAAGAAAACGCACATTTTAAACATTTAAAGAACATTAACCAATAACATTTGCATAACGTTTTCAAGATGATAGAATGGAATGTTTCTGTAACGTTCACTTAAACCAAGAGAAAACGTTCTTAATACATAAAAAAACCCGGACATTTTAAACATTTAAAGAACATTCCGTAATAACGTTTACATAACGTTTTCAAGATGATAGAATGGAATGTTTCTGCAACGTTCACATAAACCAAGAGAAAACGTTCTTAATACATTAAAAAAACCGGACATTTTAAACATTTAAAGAACATTCCGTAATAACGTTTTCGTAATGTTTTCAAAATAATTGAATGGAACGTTCCTGTAACGTTCGCAGAGACCCCACAAAAAACGTTCTTAATACATTAAAAAAACTGGACGTTTTCAACATGTACAAAAAATTCCCAAATAACGTTTTCATAACTTAAAGGGAATGTTAACAAAACGTTCTGACAACAACTTTTTGTTAGCTGGGTCACACGTGCATTTGTTGACATGACAACTATGATAGCCCTGAACACCGCAGGAGCTCACATGCAGGTGTTCTGCTTGCGTTGCGTGTGAAATGTCTTCATCCCAGGTACAGTGGCATATGTTTCAGCATGTCATATGAATATAATTTCATGGGTTTTATTTTTTTCAAACGCCAAATGATCGCGATGCTCACGTTTACAAGTCAGCGTCATTATAGTAGCCTAGTCTATTGGTTACCGTTTTACAGAATCTATATGATACTTCAATTCAATGTTTGAGTGGTAGATAATAACCATATATCGTCAATATTATAATATCAAGCTACCATAGATGAATCTGCAAATTTAAAAAATCGATTTGCATTATAGCTTGAGGCAAGACAAATAAACCATTATCACAGACATGTTAGGTATCCTAAAATATGATTTTGTACGTCTTATCATATGTATTTACTTGCAAGAATGTAGCCCCTCCTCCTCCAGCTCACGCCAACGAGCAAACGCTGGCCCAATGTTGATCCTCGTCCTGCCTTTAATCCGATCACTTTCTCGTTTCCTCTTTTTGCTTTCCTCCGACAAAACCTTTGCTTTCTTATTTTTCTGTGCTGCTTCGGCCATGACTATAACATTCGGCAAACAAACGATACAGACTCCGTCAGGCTATGGCAGACGTGTCATTCAACCTATTGTAAGTCGATGTATCATCACAAGAGGTTTGAAAATATATTATAAAGGTTGAAAAGTTACCTAGTGCTGCTTTAATGTAAATATTGTAAATATTTATTTTAAAATGGCAATACAGATGGAATTTAAAACAAACATGAATTTATTTGAACATATATTGAAATTTTATTATATCAAACATACAATTGAATAAAACAGCTTTGTTAGTCTCCAATGCAATAACATCTTAACACCTATACACATTAATTTTGTTAAATCTCTACTGTGTCTCAAAAAAAGGTAATTTTTTGTATCCTTGCTGAATGACCCATTTAAAAATAAATAATGAAATAAATCGCTACTGAGCGTTTCAAACAAGTAAATTTTTTGCAATATGTACAAAAATAAGTCAGCACCATAGGACATCTGTGCATCAAACAAACATTCATCAAGTAATTTTTGAAAATACAACATTCCATCCCTTAAATCAACCTTAAAGTTAAAACACTGTCTGGTTTGTAAATTAATTCTGATAAAACATACTATTCCTTTAAAAAAATAAATAATCAAATAAAATCACTCACTCACTCACTCGTTTCAAACCAGTTCATGTTTTGCAACTAAACTCAGCAACAAAAAAAAACATCCTCTGACTTTCAACTGTTTTTACTTTCAGTAAACTTAATGGCCCTCATTTATCAATCTTGCATAGAAACGGGCATATATATTGGCGTAAGATTATGCTTACACTCCTCTCACCGCCTGATTTATGAAGCTGTGCGCACCTCTGAAATTCAGGTGTACGCAATACCTGCCCTTGATAAATGGCGCGGCTGAAAACGATCGTCATTAGAATAAAACGCCCCTATGTATTCAAGTCTCTGCCTCCCACACGCCCTCATTTTACGCCATGGACACTCGGAAGACGGCAAAGAAGAGAAACTTCTCCGACGTGGAGATCGAGAACATCACCAGGGAAGTGGAAAAAAACTAAATTGTTTTATTTGGGAGTTTAGAGAGTGGGATTAAAGGCGCCCATAAAAACAAAATATGGACCCAAATTACGAGCACTGTTAATAGTGTGGGGGTTGAGAAGCGCACTCCAGCAGAGGTAATAATGTTTATTTCTTAATATAGACCAACAGTGATCAAGTTAAGTATGAGTTTTCTTGTTTATTGTAGGTGAAAAAAAAGTGGTCAGATCTAAAGATCACCACAAAGAGGAAACCGCCGAACAAGGTCCCGTCTGAGCTGAACAGCTCCTAAAGCCGGTGGTGCTGCCCACTGCTCCACTGGCACTTCTGGGTCTGGCACACGGTTGATCTCAGCCATGTTGTGCAAGACGGCACATGCCCTTGCACACCTTCTGTGGCGAATAGAGCAAGGTGCCCCCCGCGTGTGCCAGGCAGAGCCATCTGCCTTTTAGGAGCCCCACGCATCGCATGGTTGAAGTTGCGCTCCACAGTGGCTCATGTTCGTGCGTGCGCGTGGTTGAAGTTGCGCTCCTGATGCATCACAGGGTTTGGCACAGGGGTGATCAAAAAGTCCAAAAGAGGATAACTATGGGATCAGAATCCCGCCAAATTTACTGCAGTCAAGCATAAAAAAATAATAAGCGTGAAACAAAAATTTTAAAACACATGTGAAAATACAACGCAAAAAAATGAAAAATCAATGCAGAATCACAAACAACGCAGTCACGGAAATAAAAATAATAAGCGTAAATCAAATATTTAAACAAGTTTAAAATTATATTGCTCAAAACTGGATCATGAATTCAGAATTATCTGAATCGCTCACAAAATCATGTTTTCTGCTCTTATTTTCATTTATTGTATGCCTGTGCTCTTTTCTCCTTTGCTCTTGTCTCCACATTCTGCGCTTGCGGTTTCAAATGTTGCCGTTAGAGTTTCATGTAAATCAGGGGCGGGTCTTAGCATCGCCATTGGTCCACAAGTTCTAGATTGACAGCTCATCCTCTAGCCAATCAATCGAAGAGGGAAGTTGACGTCACTCCAATGCGACTCATGGGTGCTGTGCTATCGTGCTGTGGTTAATTTGTGTTTAGAAAGATGGATAATCAACGTCAGCTGGCAAATGCCGGACAATCTCAGGTAATTGAAGATGAATATATTGTAGTGGTCGATAGATACACTTCTTATGCGTGTTATGAATACTCTGCAAGTTTAAAATAATGTGTTTTCCGAGTACGCCATTATGTAGCCCGTTAACACGTGTTTTAGTTGTGTTTAGTCAGCGGAGACATTACGGTTTTTGGCCGTATATATAAAAATACTGTCTCGGTGTGAGTAGATTATTTTTCTAGCTGTTACAGTGTAGTCTTCATCGTCAACTGTAAACAGTAGGCGTTTCTCAATGTCAAGGAAGGATCCTCGGAAGCCAGAATTCCGAGGATGCTACGTCATCGACGTCCGTCGAAGGACTGTTCCAATGTCGAGGATCCTCGGAATTTAAACCAAGGTCTGAGTCCTTCGTTCGAAAAATATGCCATATACAGGAAAGGATGCATACGAGTAGACTTCGCGCACTTAGCGTTCTCAAATCACCCACAATCCTATGCGCGCAGCTTTGCTATCTTGTTCAAAAAATAAAAATTATCGGACGTTGGCAGAGTCGGAGCGTTAACGGGGCAATATGCTTTCAAGTGTAAGTATTTACGTTACCAAACATTTGTTATAACCGTAGTAAATATAAGTAAAGTTTAACTTGTAAATGCCAGTACAAATTACAACCGTATACAAATGACGTTATTGATAACGGACGCTAACGGACCTTTTCACTGACGTAATGAGGCTGACGTGCACTTGCTAGCCTGCTCCATTTGCCTGTTCTCCGAATGCTTAAGAGGAGCCTCGCCTAGCCTCTGAAGGAAGTGACTTGGAAGGATCAGTCCTGCAGAGGAAGGATCCTTGACATTGAGAAACACCTAGTGTAGAGTTCTTGACCTGCTTTTCCATGAGGATGATGCTATTATTGATCCTAACTCAATGTGACGCCTACATTATGTAATGTCTGTTTCCACGATAGTCAACGAAATCAGTATGAAGTGATCAGTCGTTCCCAAAAGCTTTTGTGGGTGTAACTTCTCGTGTTGAGAAATTCCGACTGGTAACGTTACCCGTGTGAATTAATGTCAACCAAAACAGAATAACTATGGGTAACACTTTACAATAAGGTTGTGTTAGTTAACATTAGTTAATGCATTAGTTAAAACAACACCTCTTAGGATCAGCATTAGTCAATCTTTGTTAACGTTAGTTAATAAAAATACAGCTGTTCGTGGTTTGTTAATGTTAGTTCACAGGGCATTAACTAATGTTAAGATTTTAATAATGCATTAGTAAATGTTGAAACATTAACAAAGATAAATAAATGCTTTATAAGTGCAGGTCATTATTAGTTCATGTTAACTAATGTAGTTTACCAATGTTAACTACTGAGCCTACTAAATACCTTAAATGTAAATACAGTGCATTCATAAAGTAGTCCGACCCATTTTGTCCACATTTATGTTGCAGTCTTGTCCTGAAATTGTTTACATTTATGCTCCGTACCCTATTATGATGAATTGATAATAGTTTTGACGTTTTTGCAAATGTATGGAATGTAAAACCTTGAAATATCACCTTACCAAAAGTATTCAGATCTTTCAGTGCATGTCTGCCTTTCCAGGACAAGTCCTTTTTTTTTTTTTTTTTATGTGCCAAAATGTGTGTTGTCATTGTGGTTTGAGTGTACTTGGTGGAGAATTTTTGTTTTACTATAAAATAAGAACATCATAAAAAGTGAAGTGTTCTGAATACTTTCTGAATGCACAATAAAACGTTTTTTTTTTTCCTTTTCTTGCATAAATCCTAATATTAACTTTGTGTTTAGCAGGCAGAGTACCCAGATGTGGTTAGTGCAGCACAGAGCCTCATCTCTGCTCTAACACAGACTCTTAATCAGAGTCCTGTAACATCACGTTCACAAGTGCAGGGTCAGGGGCAACAGACAGCGGTACAAGAACAAAGACAGACAAATACCACCATTGATCAGGAAATGGCCAGGTGCATGTTGCAGGCCATACAGAGCATGGAGACCCTTAACAATGTTTTTAAAGCTTTCATTTTCAGGCACTCTGTCATGTACATAGTCAAACCCCTACACTATTCCAATTTATGTTACCAAGTTAAACAAAATTATTTGTATGACTATGTACCTACCTACTAACATTAATTTTATGTTGGAAAAAAATGAAATTATTAAATTAAGTAATTTTCCTTGTAGGTCCTTTCCTAGCATTTTCCGACGACATGCAATCTGCGGGAAAAAAAGAATAAATGTAGCATCCAGAACACTTACCAAGCCTTTAAAAGGGTTTAAACCTTTTGATTTTAAATGTATATCTTCTGGATAAACATTCTGAGACTACCCCTCCACCTGCACACAAACTCAAGCTTGTTCAAGCAGGGCTTGGAAAAAGGACTATCTCAATTACAATGGACATGAAACATTCAGAGGTAAGGTAGTCTGTCTTTTTACTCGAATCGGTAACACTTTACAATAAGGTTCATTAGTTAACATTAATTAACTACATTAGTTAACATGAACTAATAATGAACTGCACTTATACGCATTTATTTATCTTTGTTGATGTTCATTTCAACACTTACTACTGCTTTTCAATTTTGTTAACATTAGTTAATGCACTGTGAACTAACAAACCATGAACAGCTGGATTTATATTAACTAACATTAACAAAGATGAACAAATACAGTTACAAATGTATTGCTCATGGTTAATTCATGTTAGTTAATACATTAACTAATCTTTAACTTATGAACCTTATTGTAAACTGGTAACATATAAGGTTAAGGTATTCGTTAACATTAGTTAATGCATTAGTTAACATGAACTAACCTTGAACAACACCTCTGTTCAGCATTATTTAATCTTTGTTAACGTTAGTTCATAAAATCCAACTGTTCATGGTTTGTTCATGTTAGTTCACAGTGCATTAACTAATGTTAACAAGATTTTAATAATGCATTAGTAAATGTTGAAATTAACATTAACAAAGATAAATAAGTGCTTTATAAGTGCAGTTCATTATTAATTAAAAAAAATGTAGTTAACTAATGAACCTTATTGTAAAGTGTTACCGTGAAGTGTTACCCTAGAATCATGAGTTCTTGTACAAATATTAAAAATGTTTCTTTACATTTTCCAAAAGTTTTCCAGCGTGCTGTATGAAGCATTCCCAAAAATGGAGGGTTTGAGAGGAGGATGGATGCTTTACAAGGCTACTGGTGACTTTACATTTTTGTTTAATTTACCACTTGAGTAATTATATTTGGGTTAAAAAAAAAAATTGTCATGCTAATTTGATCTTTCTTTATAGGGGGATGCGGTGTAAGACGGCTAAACATTATTCCTCCAGACTCAGAAGGTTATACTGGGTCCCAAATAAAATCTGCTTCTGCATCTGGAAAGACCATTCTGTATGTAGTTCCTCTACAAGAGGAACTTGACCCTAATCCTCTCCCTACTGATGCCAGAGAATTCCAAAAAATGCCTAAGGCTTCATGTCAGATGTGCAACAAAAGCATGCCCCTGCAGGTGCTGGCTCTCCACATTCAGGTTTGCAAGTCGCATGATTCAACATCTTCAAATGAAGAGGTAATGGATTAATGTTGTTTAATTATTTGCTGGTTTCATGATGGTTTTGGTGCATGCATTTTGACCAATGTTACATTTTTGGTTATTAATTTAACATTCCATGTTGACTTTATAATAGATATATTACTTTGTTCAGCTTCAAAGGATACCAAAATATTTCAGTGTATCTTTATGTCAGCAGATTGCTGATCACATGCTTATGATGAACTACTTTGTATGATACAGTTTTCATTTCTCTGTTATTGGAGCAGACAGATGTTCAATTTGTCTCAGAAAGCAATTTGGATGAGATGAAACAAGAAATTTCTCCATCTGAGGTAATGTCACTGACATTATCTAGCCCTAATTAATTTTTTTCTCTAACTCATGCTTTTATTAACTTTTTGTTGTTATTTTTTGTAGTCTGTTTTACCATGCCCAATATGCCAACTGAAGTTTCCTGTAGACAGTCTTGAACTACATGCCAGCCTATGTGGAGAACAACATTTATGTGAGTAACACAACCTTTAAGAAACATATTTCTTGAAAAAATATGTTATAAACCAACCACAAATGCTTTAATGCTGCATGTGCCACTGAAAAAAAAAACGTATTCTTTCCACATTACAGTGGAGTCTCCAGATCACAGCTCTTTTATGCTTGAGGATTCTTCTTGTATTACTGACAATACAGGCAATTCAACCTCTCAACAAGTATTAAGGTAAACTTTTCATGCAGTACAGACTCAAAAAAGTTTCATTGAGTTTTACAGTGTATATGTTGGTTACCATCTCAGTATCTCCTGACACAGTCTAGAACAGTGGTTCTCAACCTTTTTTCAGTGATGTACCCCCTGTGAAATATTTTTTCAGCCAAGTACCCCCTGACCAACGCAAATAATTTTTGGTTGGAAAAAAAAGACTTAAAACAGAGCACTGTGCCATCAGTGTCTGATTTATTAAACTTTGGAACAGATAAACACATACAAAATTCAAACATTTGAAAAAAATTAACTATTTCGAATATTTTAAATGATAATAACCCATGACTACATTTATTGCAAATATTTCTCATCACTAAAATGTAGTGATTCAAACTAATGTAGTGAAAACAGTGACCATATTTCTGAAATGGAAACCGGGGACATTTCCTATTTGAGTGGTCAAAATATCACTAAAATCTAATTTGTTATTATATTTTAATTAAAAAACAGGGACAATACATTTTTGAATGTTTTTATTGTTGTTGTGGAGTCCTATTATATTAGTATATTATTATTAACATTAATAAGTATTATGATTTAGTTTGATTATTAGGATTTTTGGTCTGGATTTAAAACAATAATAAAAAATAAAAAAACAATGAAAACAGTTAATGGTAAGCTAACCATTGTAAATAAGCAGTTCAAAACAATATTGTAACATGAATTGATAAATAAAACTATTCACCAAATATTGTAACATTTTATAATTGTATTTAAGTTAATACTATATAAATTACTTGTTTTACTTCAAAAGTTTTGTTACATTTATGCTTGAAAATAATCCTTAATTGGTCTTATTATTTAGCATTTTAGGATTATTTTAATGTATTGGTTGCAAGTGTAATTGTTTGGGGTTAGGGTTAAGGTTTTTATATTTAAGTTATAGTTGAGATGTGTGGTAATCACTGCGTTGTGACAAAATAATCCCCCACCTTGTTGAGGCTCTGTTATAAAGCACATACAATATTACTTTAAATTAAAAACGAATTGTTAGTATGTTACTACCTTGAAAGCGACAACAAGGTTTATTTTGATATTTGACGATAATGGCGCTCGGTACGTTGTTCATGTAGTAGCGGCGCGCACGCTACCAGTCAGTAGCAGTATGTTGGTTGGGCGCTTTTTTCCAATATATCTGCGGGTTGTTTGGAACGAGCTGTAAAACGGGGACATTTCCGGGGACAACTCCAGTCGGGGACAGAACATTAAAAACCGGGACTCTCCCCGGGAAACGGGGACGTCTGGTCACCCTATGATCCAAGTGATTGACAGGTGATGCCAGGCGGCATATGACAGGTTGGGTCAAACCATTCTGGTATGGGGGAAACTTTGAGTTTTTAGGATAATATAATTGAATAGCCTACTGAATATAAAATTCATTTTATGAACTTATGCTTATATTTTCCTGAAATATTTATTAAATAATTATTTTTAAAGGATTTTTGCATGGATGCTACTTTTTAAATATATGTAGGCTATATTTTAAAATCTCACGTACCCCCTGGAGTGCCTTCACGTACCCCCAGGGGTACGCGTACCCCCATTTGAGAACCACTGGTCTAGAAGATCTTCTGAAGCTGATTGCTAGCCGAGTAAATTCAGAAAACCATTTCCGCATTTGTGTTTCACGGGACAATCTTCTAGAGAGGGGTCTCAAGCAGTGGCAAAGACAAAAGAAAGGAAGTCCAGTCAACCAACTAAAGGTAACCTTCATTGGCGAAGCAGGAATCGACTCTGGAGCTTTACGGAAAGAGTTTCTTACAGGCAAGTTAAGTATAAAAAAAAAGTGGAAAAACTGTAACAAAAACAAATAAAATTTATTTTTGCAATTCACACTCTTTTTATCCATATATTATTCAAAGAAATGATCAATGGCATTGAAAAACGCCTCTTCTTGGGTCAGAGAGCAAAGAGTCCACAGTACTCCAACAGTGACCTTGACAATGGTATCTTCAGGTTTGTGATGTTCTAGCTTACATTTATAAGTTATATGTGTAAAAATTAGTGTTTTTTTTTTCTAATCTTCCTCACATTTGGAATAATAGGACTGCTGGAGAGATCTTTGCAGTCAGCTTAGCGCAAGGAGGCCCAGCCCCTTGTTTCCTGAAAGAGTGGTGCAACTTCTATCTTGCCAATGGGGAAATTGATATCCACAAAATATGCAAGGATGATGTAGACGACTTGGAATACTCCCTGTTGATTTCAAAGGTAACTCCACTCTGCATGCTCCTTAATAGTTACCAGCATTATATTGTATTGTCGGTTTGCATATTACCACAAAGTAATATCATAGTGTTAATTTTGGCATCCTGTTGTAACTATTTTCCATGAGGTTGAAGAAGCAACTGATCTAAATGAATTAATGGATGAAATCATCAGCTGTGGATACACAGGAACATGTAACGCAGACCACAAAGATGCCATAATTCGGTAAATATGAAACATACTTTCCCTTCCATTAATCTTAAGCGTAGGGTGACCAGACATCCCGTTTTTCCCAGGACAGTCCTGTATTTCAGCTCCATTTTTAGTGTCCTGACTTAAGGAACAAAAAAAGTTGTCCCGTATTTCATCTTTCCTAAAAAATGTATTTACAACCGTGTAATCATAGAACGAGTAGTAGTAGTGTTCTGTCAAAGGAAACTTTTTTCGTTATTTATTAACTTGCCGTTAGTGAAGGGATAAAAAAAAATATCGCCGTTAATATAATATATGTGAGAGAGAGTAATTCAATTTTATCATTACATTTTATAAATTTATTAGCCTAGAAATCTAGACGCACCCTAGCGGCAGAAAATTAATTTTGCCACGAGTGTAGTCTAGCAACTCTCGGTAGACCTGAGAGCTGGAAAAAACAAACTCTGGTCAGGCCAATCACAGCGTGTGTAGAGTCGGTGGGCGGGCTTAACATAATGACGGCACGTCACGGCAGAGTTGCGGAGGTTCTGCGTGCTACTCGTAAACAAAGAAGCTGATGAACAGCGGTATTTTGAATCGGCTTTGGCCGCGACTCTGGAAGACTTGTGCTGCGTTCCAGTTCATTTGTATTATGCCCTTCACTCGTTAACTTCCCTCCGTCTCGTTCACTGGATGTGCGTCATTGCTTACGTTGCATGAGTGCCCACTACTGGAGGAACATTTGCAATGGACTGAACTGGAACGTCCTAAGCCCTTCATCACTTCGAAACCACTATAGAGTTAATTTATTATTAATTTTTTTCCTTTACGAAATTGTTTAATGCAGCATTCTATATGTATATAGGTGTATTTGTGTTGTTTTTAAAAATATCATAGTTGTTTGTGATGGGGTAAATTAAACGCGATATGCGGTGACGTCACAATCGTGTTGCATTGTGGTATATGAAGCTGCCTGAAGTGTACATATGAATTAGACTCGCTCCCTCTGTCAAAATCGAGGGAGCAAGGGTCTGTCCATATAAACTTCCCTTGTCCACTTCACGAAGTGGAACGCACTTCAAAATGGCAGCGGGGATTCCCCCAAAGGGGAAGTGCTTAGGGAAGTTCGCAAGTGCGTGTCTAAAACTAGAGTGGAACGCAGCATTGGAGTTAAGCTTTTCATTGAGAAAAGAACAAAGAACGGCACTGAAATTCTTAAGAAAAGATGTGTTTGAAGTTTTGCCGACCGGATACGGCGAAAGTCTATCAACTAACGTTAGCTCCGCGTCACCTTCTTCTTCGCTCTGGTTGGTTGTGGCGCTATCCAATTGCGTGCAGAGGGAATTTGAAAGACAACCGTTTATCCCGCCCCTCAGATTGAGCCCTGTCAATGGTGAGTTTCTAGAGCTTGTCAAGCTATAGATTTATAATATCATGGTCAAATTGCCCACCCATCTCGTCACCCTATTTAAGCGGTCTGTGTCATGTAGCGGCAGATTTTCAAAATTGCTCAGGTACATTCAGTCTAAACTTAATTGCATAACAGACTAAAATATATTGGTTATTATTTTTGCAGTTTTCTTTGTATAGTAATTTAGCTTTTCTCCACAAGGGCAATTGTTCTCCATGCAACATTTAGAGTTGCACCAATGCTTGGAGACTTGCGCAAAGGCCTCCAGCTGTATGGGTTGCTGGACATACTTAAGGAGCATCCAAATCTCTGCAAGAGTCTGTTTGTTCCTGGGGAGGATTGCACAGTAAGTTAAATGTTTTTACCAACTTTTTAGTTTGTTCTACTGACAATTTGTTCTTTTTCCAGCCGGATGCTGACTATGTTCTTAGCCATGTTGCTCCTGAAATGAGCGAGAGAGGAACTTCAAGGGCAACAGTAGAGAACAAAATCATAAACTACTTTCAGGACTTCCTTCAAGAAATTGAATGTGGAGGTGGGCTTTGCATTGTAATGTACAGTGACCCTGAACTGCATGGTGTTTGGGTGTTAGTTCACCCAAAAATGTAATTCTGTCATTTACTCACCCTCAAGTATCGATGGTATTTTTTTCCCATAATATGGTAGTCAATGGGGGGGGGCAAGATGGTCGAAGATCTGCTTGGTTACAAACATTCTTCCAAATATCTTACTTTGTGTATAGCAGAACAAAGAAATGTATATAGGTTTGGAAGAACTTGAGGGTGAGTAGATGACAATTTTCATTTTTGGGTGAACTATCTCATGATTTACTCTCCCTCAGCTCATCCTAGGAGTTTATGACATTCTTCTTTCAGACGAATAAAATCTGAGTTATATTAAAAAAGTCCAGGCTAATCCAAGCATTATAATAGCAGTAATAGTTGCTCTGTTTTTGAAGTCCATAAAAACTGCATCTGTCCGTCAAATAACGTGCTCCACATGGCACTGGGGTGTTAATAAAGGCCTTCTGAAGCAAATCGAAACGTTTGTGTAAGAAAAACATCCATATTTAAAATTGTATCAAGTAAAGTTCCAGCTGATCGCCTTCCGTGGAAAAGTGTTAAAAGTGCCTTCTTGCAATTCAAGATGTGTACGTGACGTCATGGCGAGCGTACCTGGTCGCGTTAGTCTTTCGATCAGCAGAGGCACTTTCAACACTTTTTCCATAAATTGAACAGGGAAGGCGGTCGGCCAAAAGTTTACTTTATAAAGTTTTAATTATGGATATTTTTCTTATACAAACGCATCGATTCGCTTCAGAAGGCCTTTATTAACACCCCAGAGCCGCGTGGAGCAGTTATATGATGGACAGATTTTTATGGACTTCAAAAACAGAGCAACTATTACTGCTATTATAATGCTTGGATTAGCCTGGACTTTATTAATAGAACTCAGATTTTATTCATCTAAAAGAAGAATATCATACACACCTAGGATGACTTGAGGGAGAGTAAATCATGGGCTAATTTTCATTTTTGGGTGAACTATTCCTTTAAGGTTTTGGTGAGTCTAGTGAGCCTGAACAGTTACTCTCTTCTAATAGAGTTTAAAAAAAAAAAAAAAATTGTAATTTAAAACGTAACTCATCATGGCGACAGCCTGAGACATATGAAGTTAAAATAATTTGAATTACTGTTCTGTTATTTATACAAACATTTTCACTTCAGAAGACATTCAAGGATTAACTGAACTGGCCAAATGTTTTTTTGAACCATCAAAAATGTATGACTTTATTTGAAGTATGAAGCTACAGAGCTGGGATAGAAAAAGAGTTTTAGAAAATTAGATTTGTTCAGTCTAATGTAGTTAAGTATTTAAAGGGGTGGTAAAACACATTCTTTTGAAGGCTTGACTGTGTTTGTGGGGTGCACTGTAACATGTGTTCATGCTTCGTTTTAAAAAAAATTGCCTTATTTTTCATATATTTGACCTTTATTCTACACTGCTCTGTCCCTCCTTGTAAAACGGTCTGATGCTTTCCGGGTTGTATGAAGCCAGTCCCTCAAAAATACGCAGTGGGCTCAGATTGGTTAGCTGGCCCAGTGTGTTGTGATTCGCTAAACGCCTAGTGCACGTATGTCGGAAACGTCACGCCCCTTACCGGAGGCTGTTCAGTATTAGAAACAACGGCGTCAATAAAACCATATGAGCTCGAATCAGACCCAGAACATTTGAGTGAAGATGATCGAGCAGAACCTGTTCAGTCCTCAAGAGTAAAGACTGCGGATCTATAGTGATCGCTACTGAATGGCACTTTAACTTTTGTATTTTTAGAACGATTATAGCCAAATATCTGTCACAAGAACTAACCCAAAACGAACACTAAGCACTGGCTTTAACTAGTAAGTTAGCCAAATCACACACAGAACCATGTTTAGCATGCCTGTAGATAAACAATACATAAAAGCTCTAATCAAAGAATCATTTACAGTAGGCTAATGTCAGGTTCGCTGTTGAGATTTTAACGTTAGTGTTTGTAACGTTAGGAGTTCGTCGGATAACGTTAAGTATGAATGAGCATTTAACAGACTGGTTTGCAGAACAGCGCTGTCATCTGTTTACTTCCTTGCTACAACCTATTACAGGAAAACACATCGATGA
This sequence comes from Gobio gobio, assembly GCF_949357685.1. Taxonomy (NCBI): domain Eukaryota; kingdom Metazoa; phylum Chordata; class Actinopteri; order Cypriniformes; family Gobionidae; genus Gobio; species Gobio gobio. The sequence continues at coordinate 72,024 of NW_027645719.1, forward strand.
AAAATAAATCAGACTTACAGGTTGTGGCCCGTAAACAGCTTCTGTTTGTAAATCCAGCTTTCAGGACAAGCCGTTGTGCATATCCTGTATTGAACTCGCGAAGTTTGTGGAAGTTTGTGTTGTCCTCCGTGAAATGTGCAGCGCGCGCGTCGTGCATCCACGCACCGGCAGTTTTTTTTTCACGCAGCTGACGTTGTGCAAATCTGGCATTGAAATCGTGAAGACGGTGGATGTTTTCCTCTGTTAGATGTGCTGCAGGGAGCCCTGCGCGCGCCTGTTGGGCAGCATCTGCGACCTGTTCCCCTCTGTCTCAAACACACGTGCATATAACATGCTGTGTGTTAAACGCTCTGCAACGCACCCCCGTCCCAATGAAGGCTGAACAGAGCAAGTACCCCAGACCTGCAATCCGGATGAATATAACAGCGTTTCCTCGGCATCGCGGCAACAACACTCCAGCCTAACTATACCACAACAGCGCCGCGATACAAAATGGCCTCACCCCCCCTTATTTAATATTCTCGGAGGAGGGGTTTATGTAAATATTGAGCCTGGTGATGTCACCAACCCTGGAGTAATGTCTAGTAGTCCCTACTGGCCGTTTGCTGTAGTCCCTTTGCTTTAAACTTTGAACGTTGTAACTTTGCAGATGTTGTTTATGCTCAAGCAGCAACATTACACGTTAGCTAAAGTTAGAATAGTGAAATCGTGGTTTACCACCCCTTTAAATAAAACCAGTCTGTTAGTCCTTTGTTTGCATAACATTTGTGTTTTTACATAAAGCTATAGAGAGTACGGAAGATGGAGATGTGGAAACGGAGCCATCCCACCTCACTGTCCCTAGAGTAATTCAGTGGATTACTGGCCAGGGGCATAAGCCACTACTGCTCTCAGAACAGAACGAGTTTCAGATCGTTTTTAAATTTGACCATGATTGTCAAGAGCGGATGCCACAGCACACCATATGCTACCCAATAGTGAGTGCTTGCACTCAAACTATTACTTTTCCGGTAGTGCATATGACAACGTATGAACACTTTAAAAGCATATTTGTACAAGCCATCCAATCAGGGGAAGCATTTAACAGGGTTTAAATACCCTGTTGTACTGGAGTTTTTCCATAAAGTATGTTATTTTTGTTAAAAATTGAGAAGCAACTTGAAATTGCTATTTAATATTTTTGTTTAAATTGAACCCGCTCTGTTATAGAGATCTCAAAACAGATATAACTTGAAATGCAACATTAGTACCTTTAAGTTACAGGTTTTCAAAGGGAACTGTGTAGAGGTCTGCCTCTACAGTAAGTATCTGAAAATGTTATTTAAATAAAAGTCTTTTAAAAGTCTTTGCTTTTGTTTTATTTGTGCACATCAATTACCACATTGCATTTTTTTTAACAGTCTACAATTCTTTGTTTATTCTCTGTGCTATGGAAAGTTTAATAATTTTATTACTGATATTTTAAGCTTCAATGTGCTATTCAACAAGCTGCTGCACAAAATGTAACACTGATAAGTAGATATCTTGGCCAAAGTCTCTGGACTCCGAAACTGGATTAATGGTTGTCTCGAGACGTGCCATTTCATACTCTGAGAACAGAGACTCAACCTGATGGACCACTACTCCAATGTTCTCCTCCAGTGGGCAAGTCTCCTCTTGGAGCAAAATGTTGAGGTCCTGGATTTAAAAAAAAAAAAAAAAAAAAAAACACTAGACAAAACAAATTTTGTATATTGATATTTTTTATGAAATTCAATACCATCATACCTCTATGTTTGATGAAACATCGACTGCATTCTGTGCAATTCCTATTTCCCACAACTGATTGGGAGAAAGATTTTGCTCCATTCTGATTGAATGGTCATTCCATGCATCTGTAAACGTATCCAGGTCTCTTTGGAGGCGTGGAAGAAACACGTAATGGGCACAGAAAAGGTGAATAGAATTGGATGGATCAAGAGAGCCACTGTCTTCCAAACCATGTAGAACGTCATAATACACGTTTGAAACAGACATCCAAACATCTTTCCACAGCCGTTCAATCCTAAAAGCAAGACAAAAACAACCTTTTATAAATAAATAAAAAGTTAATTACCCACCCTAAGGAAAAATATATAACCTTTGATTATGAACGCTTTTGCCTGAAATGAAGCTTCCCCTGCCACAGCCTTTAGCTGTGAACATCCACCTCGCAATGTCCACATTTTCTACCCCTTGGTCTGCTCTTACCCTACAAGTTAGGACAGATAGTAAAGAAAAAAAAACAAGAACATCTCTGATGTTGGCTTGAGAAAGCCTGGCCAGGAAGTTCAGTAAATTTAGCATGTTTAATGTTTGATGAGGGCTTTAAAACTATGCTAGATAGATTAGATGGATGTACATGCATACCGTGAGGGAACTCCATGCTTCTCTACTGCCTCAAGGAAGAAACCTAGAGCAGTCGCTGCCCTGTTGTTGGTTGCGGCTCCAAGATACATGACCTGATGAATAACACGTTTTGTAAAGTTATTAGCATCTAGAAAATTGTATGACTACAACATTTTAACCAGTTATTTAATTACTATATAGAATCAATCTACTACTTACCTTTCTTGAGTAGCCATCTATGCCCCCAAATATTACTAAGCCATATCTGAATATAAAAAAAAAAAAGAACATCTTATCCACACAGGTACCTAAACCGTTTTGAAAACAAAATATAATCGCTGTACAAGTAACAGCTACAAAAATTTGTTAACCTACCTGATGAGCTTGTGGTTGGTGTCCAAATGCACGAGGGGCAGAGGTGCCTGAACTGAATATGATCTTCTCACAACATGTCCGAGTTGTGCCATTCTAGCAAGGACTCCAGCTGAATCAACTCTATTCATAGAGTCCCAGACTCTGCTCCACTGGACTCGATCACCAAGAGCTTTCAAGTGTCCTCTCATCATTCTGTAACCAGAGTGTGGTGATGTTGTTTTGATTGTAACTACAAGATTGTCTAGCTCTTCGTCCGTCAAGTGACTGTATGTTCCCCTCACTGTAATGCCAAACTCATGCATTCTTCGTTCCATGGTTCGTGTTGACATACCAAGCAGTTTAGAAATGCATGGTACAGTCAGACCAAGTTCAATTAAATGTCTGAGGTGCTGCTCAGATACAATTTGTTTGGGACGTCCCGCCGTTGGTCCAGCAATTTCACTCACAACAACTGAAGAGGTACGTCTTGTGTCTAGTTGATTAGAAAGCACAGAACACAGGTGCGAAAGACACTGCATTACCTCTTGAGGCATATGTGCACGACTTGTGTGTGCAGTGATCAATGTCAAGCCATTTGTGCAAATAAAATATAAATACTCCAGGTCAAGAGGCAAGCGTTCCATGGCTTCCTGTAGTCGCGACAAGAGTCTCTCTAAAAGCAGCCTTGACACTGCCTGTGAATATACACGAAATATTAATTGAAATTATCTAAACAAATTAAAGCAATCAGTTAATGCACCTATAATATATCACATTTAACCCACTAACAATATATTCATGTTCAATTACCTGAGATTGTCCGGCATTTGCCAGCTGACGTTGATTATCCATCTTTCTAAACACAAATTAACCACAGCACGATAGCACAGCACCCATGAGTCGCATTGGAGTGACGTCAACTTCCCTCTACGATTGATTGGCTAGAGGATGAGCTGTCAATCTAGAACTTGTGGACCAATGGCGATGCTAAGACCCGCCCCTGATTTACATGAAACTCTAACGGCAACATTTGAAACCGCAAGCGCAGAATGTGGAAACAAGAGCAAAGGAGAAAAGAGCACAGGCATAAAAAAAATGAAAATAAGAGCAGAAAACATGATTTTGTGAGCGATTCAGATAATTCTGAATTCATGATCCAGTTTTGAGCAATATAATTTTAAACTTGTTTAAATATTTGATTTACGCTTATTATTTTTATTTCCGTGACTGCGTTGTTTGTGATTCTGCATTGATTTTTCATTTTTTTGCGTTGTATTTTCACATGTGTTTTAAAATTTTTGTTTCACGCTTATTATTTTTTTATGATTGACTGCAGTAAATTTGGCGGGATTCTGATCCCATATGAAGGTGTCAGGTACCAGGTGGTTGATTGGATCATACCAAAAAACATGGTCAGACATTGGCTCATTCAATTCAGTTTTTATTAAAAAAAAATTAAAAAAAAGCCCAGCTCAGTCATAGGCTCATTGCTCTGTCATAGGCTCATTGAATGCATTGTGTGTGTGTGTGTGTGTGTGTGTGTGTGTGTGTGTGTGTGTGTGTGTGTGTGTGTGTGTGTGTGTGTGTGTGTGTGTGTGTGTGTGTGTGTGTGTGTGTGCTTATGTGATTTATGAGGACACAAATGTGTATACTGACATGGGTATTACACTGGTATTACAACATACACGTGGTTTATGAGGACATTTCATGTGTCCACATAATAAAAATAGCTTTAAAAACATACTAAACAATGTTTTATTAAAAATGTAAAAATGCAGAATGTTTTCTGTGATGGGTAGGTTTAGGGGTAGTGTGTGTGTGTGTGTGTGTGTGTGTGTGTGTGTGTGTGTGTGTGTGTGTGTGTGTGTGTGTGTGTGTGTGTGTGTGTGTGTGTGTGTGTGTGTGTGTGTGTGTGTGTGTGTGTGTGTGTGTGTGTGTGAGCACGTGCTCTGATCTGTTGGTGTGTGTGTGTGTGTGTGTGTGTGTGTGTGTGAGAGAGAGGGTGTGTTTTAAATGCAAATACAAAGCAGTTATTTGGTTTTGTTTAACTCGGAAACATTTTTCGAGTTGTGTTGTGATAGAAATAGCTACGGGTAGCACCAGATGATTGCCGAGTGCAACCATTCTACGTCATCGACACAGAACGCAAACAAAATGGCGCCGCCCATTGTCCAAATATGTAATGGATTTTTTAAATAACGTGGATCTTTCATGGGTTTTCTATGTTTCAGTAAGAGACATCATTTATGTTATATTAAGCCATACAAGTCTTAACACCAGGGGATCCCTTTAAAGGAGAGAATCAGAGAAAACAAAGGCCTAGATGGGCCAGAAGTCTCTGCTTTAACTCTGAGTTACAGAATGTGGGCGGCAGCACAGCTTCATAGAATTCCATCACTGTGACATCACAGAACATTAGAATGTTCAGTATCTCTATAACACTCGCTCTGCTCGTCTCCGCATTACTTGCTACTGCTTTACCCAACATTACAGTCCGTTACCGAATACTACAGTCCGTTACCGAATACTACAGTCCGTTACCGAATACTACAGTCCGTTACCGATTACTACAGTCCGTTACCGATTACTACATTCAATATAATATGTTCACAGTTAGTCTGCTGCTGTTGCACTACTGCTTCAGCAGAAAACCGAAGATCATGCAGTCGGAAGGCACCGATGCTGCTAAACATCAAGGTAAGCACATTGTCATTGTTCCATCTGTCCATGTATTCAAGTAAATCAAGTAAATTCTTATTTATGCAGTAAATGATCTCCATCAAATGTGCTTTGATGTGTGCACAATTGAAAAGTTTTGTTGTATTTGCTGCTCTAGGCCTTGAAGCCATTCTTGATGAGGAGGAAGATTTGGCGAGCCCAGCTTTGAGAGGTGAGACACTTCATCTGTAGACAGAACAAAGTCTGTAGACAGTGTGAACACATGAATACACATATATCAGTGTGAACACATGAATACACATATATCAGTGTGAACACATGAATACACATATATCAGTGTGAACACATGAATACACATATATCAGTGTGAACACATGAATACACATATATCAGTGTGAACACATGAATACACATATATCAGTGTGAACACATGAATACACATATATCAGTGTGAACACATGAATACACATATATCAGTGTGAACACATGAATACACATATATCAGTGTGAACACATGAATACACATATATCAGTGTGAACACATGAATACACATATATCAGTGTGAACACATGAATACACATATATCAGTGTGAACACATGAATACACATATCTCAGTGTGAACACATGAATACACATATATCAGTGTGCAATGGTCTGATCAGCTTGACATTACAGGAGATATACAGTTAAAAAAACAACAAAAAACTCATCAATTGGTTAAGACATCAAGTAGGATGATTATTATTTATTTCTTTTTATAATCTGAACTCAAAGATAATAGTGTGCTTAATGGGTACTTGAGCTTAATAGGTGCGTTTACCCGTTTGCAGTGGTGCAGAACTGGACTGTAAGAGGCGTTTCTAATATCTTGACCGCTCCATTTACATACATGAATACTGACAGAATATTAGAAACACTTTTCAATATAATGTTTTCCAGTACCTTATACAGTACTTTCTATTATTATATTCTGATATTAATATTGTACATAATTTATATTTGAATTGTTAAAATTTTGCACGTGCGCAGCTTTATTATGGTAAATGGACTGCATTTATATAGCGCTTTTATTAGACCAAGGGCCTTCCAAAGTGCTTTACACATTGCCTCACATTCACTCATTCACACACTGACTATATATATAAATATATATACTGCCTTACAATTATTACATAATTGCATAATTTCCATATAGGAAACTAGTGCTTATATTTTTCAATATACTGCAATGTATGCATTGACATTGTATGGCTATATATTAACACATAAAAAAATATTGAGAAATTAAAGGGTTAGTTCACCCAAAAATGAAAATAATGTCATTTATTACTCACCCTCATGCCGTTCCACACCCGTAAGACCTCCGTTCATCTTCAGAACACAAATTAAGATATTTTTTGTTGAAATCTGAAGGCTCAGTGAGGCCTGCATAGGGAGCAAAGCAATTTACACTCTCATGATCCATTAATGTACTAAAACATATTTAAATCAGTCAATGTGAGTACAGTGTATATATAAACACACACATACATACAGTGTTGGGGTGTGTAACTAGTTAAATGTAACAGCGTTATGTAATTGCATTACAAAATAAACAAATGTAAACTGTTACAGTTACTAAAAAATAAATGTGTCATTAAATTACAGTTACTTGTGAAAATGTTAACGGTTACAAAGGGGAGTTACATCTGCATGAGTAAATATATATTCAATATATTTTGCAGTGTCTTATCACATGCACATCTATATGTTATGAAGTGTTTTACTGAATATAAAATTACATACATTGATATATTAGTAAATATATTGTCACATATTTTTCAATATATGAAAAGCAGTAATTCCTCATGTATTATTAAAAATTTTAATATATTTATCCTGTATATTTTCAATATAACTTACTGTTAAATAATTGTATATATTTATCATTCATATATATATATATATATATATATATATATATATATATATATATATATATATATATATATATATATATATATATATATAAAGGAAATATATTTTCAAATATATTTTCTTATAAGGGTGCGTAAGGGTGTACCCATTTTTATTTATTTTACTTGCTAATTAATATACTAAAGCAAAATCTAACTGATTTGCAGGGGTTGTATTTAACACAACCCAGCATAAAACTTTTTTTTTTTCACAGTGTAGGACATATATGATTGATTTGAACAATTTGTATGTTTGTACAAGTTTGTAAGTTTTGGACATGTTTGTATGTATGTTTGTATGTTTTTTTGCAGCATATATGATCCTTACAAATTTTTTGCAGCATATATGATCCTTACAAATTTCTGTTGAAACATAAGAATCTCGTGCTGCGTCCCAATTCGCCTACTTATACTACGTCCTAAAAGTATGTACTCTTTTTGTGAAGAAAAAGTAAATACTTTTGAGTGTGTAGCAGAAGAGTATGCAAGCTTTGGGACATACTACTTCGTCATCTTTAACGGACTTGCAGGTGCGTCCCGTCACCGTTTAAACTGCCCTGTCAATCATCATCACAGTTCAAATCCTTCACATTCAATTTAATTTCCTACCGTATCTGAGAGAAATGTAGTAGCGCGTTGATCTGCCATTCGTGGGTCTTTAATGCAGAGACTCCTCATGTGTTTGCAAAGTTAATGGCCAAACGTATCATTACAAAAGTTCACAATGCTGCTGCAGGTGAAATATAATGTTGCTAACATTGAATAAATGTCTTTTTGTCAGGTTAAATACTGATAATTGCTCACTCAAACCCCTTTATCTTATCCTCTCTACTTAACCATCTGACTCGCGTAACCGTCATGTTTGTAGTTTTTTTAACACTTTTTATCCGCGTTTGTAGTTCTAATCGAATCCTCGTCCATCTTGCAATGGGTTGTGGGCAATATCAGCCGTTAGAGTGCGCATCGATCTGCACTTCGGATTCTGACCGGAAATAGTAGACCATCCGGGAATCTTTGGAATACTCTTTTCAACATACTACGATTTGGGACATACTAATTCTTTTTTCAAATACTATTTAGTACGGATAATATGCGAATTGGGACGCAGCGACAGATGTTTTTAGCAAAATCATTATAGCATTTTTTCCTCCACACTCATCTTGCGGTCAATGACTGTTGCGCTGGTATCAGCACCACCTGCTGGACTGGAGTTACAGCCTTTACAGCAAATTTACAATGAGATATTTAAAGATAGCTGAATTACTTTTTCCCAACAGTGCAATCAAAAAAATATGAACATCTTTAATCATCACAGTAACCATTATACTGATCAAAATTAAGTAAATTTAAAAGTCTAATAGTTTCTGCTTTCTTCTTTTGCTACAGAGTCTGAGCCTACCACTGACTTTCAGATTGACTCTGCCTCTCTGGTTGACGACGCCGCCTCTCAGGATGAAGCTGCCCACTCTCTGGTTGACGCTGACTCTCTATTTTACACTGCCACCTCTCTAGTTGACACTGCTGCCTCTCTGGTTGTCGCTGCCACCACTCAGGGTGACGCCGCCTCTCTGGTTGAAGCTGCCTCTCAGGTTGACGACGCTGCCTCTCAGATTGACGACGCTGCCTCTCTGGTTGACGACGCTGCCTCTCAGATTGACGACGCTGCCTCTCTGGTTGACGACGCTGCCTCTCAGGTTGACGACGCTGCCTCTCTGGTTGACGACGCTGCCTCTCTGGTTGACGACGCTACCTCTCAGGTTGACGAAGCTGCCTCTCAGGTTGACGACGCTGCCACTCAGGTTGACGATACTGCCTCTCTGGTTGATACTGCTGCCTCTCTGGTTGACGACGCTGCCTCTCAGGTTGACGACGCTGCCTCACAGGTTGACGACACTGCCTCTCTGGTTAACTCCTACCATCTGTAATAAATATACCTTTTAATGGTCTCATTCCACAGTGAAAAGCAATACTGTCTTATTTCATTTATTTATTAAACACTGTACATTAATTAGTTTTTTATGAAAAATAATAAATAAATAAAAAAATAAAAAAATAAATAATAGTAATAATTCACAATTATTTTTAACTTGAGTCACCATAAATCAGTAGGTGTAAGGGGGGAGACCATTTAAAAGTCATTTTTTGCAAGAAATTAATACTTTTATTCAGCAAAGATGCATTAAATTGATCAAAAGTGACAGTAAAGACTTCTATATTGTTATAAAAATTATATGTCAAATAAACTGCTGCTCTTATGAACAACATTTCTATTCATCAAATAATCCTTTCTGAAGGATCATGTGACACTGAAGACTAGAGTAATGATGCTGATCACTGGAATAAATTACATTTTGGAATATATATACTGTATATATATATATATATATATATATATATATATATATATATATATATATATATATATATATATATATATATATATATATATATATATATATATATATATAAAATGATACATGAACCCATGAGTTTGTCATGCCACGTGGTTTTCTGCTGACATGTTTTCGAGTTTCGAAGGTGCCAACAAATCTATGTGGCAGTTGCATTCAGGTAGCGTGTGCATCTGATTACATTTGACGCTGACTGAGAGAAACCGGTTGCTGCCGACTCTGGTAGAAGGATACTGTAAGCTGTGGTAAAAATAGCCACCCTGGCCTCCGCTTGCTGAACTGGTTCACACTCTTTCCCACCGATCTCTCACGCACAGGATCATGAACCAAGATAGACTTTAGGTTTTTTTCAAGTGAAGGCAGTCAGTAGATCAGGTTCGCGTCCACTTGTCTACATCCATCGGACAAAGAAAAGCCCCACCCAACATTACCGCTGATTGTAATCATGGAACATTAGTTACAGTGGAGCCGACATAAAAATCTCTGTTAAAGTCAGCATGAAACAGAAGTTGCAATAGTTTTCTTCCCTATATATATTTCTTCCCTCTCTGCACAAGAGGCGTGATAAACAAGCATAATTCAAATGACTGTATGCAATTGGATAGTCCTTCAACCAATCAGACCACAAGAGGCCTGATCAACGCTTCTCTATCCGTCATTGTGTTAAACCCGCCAATAGCGCGCCAGCAAAGATGCATTAAATTGACTGGATAAGCCAGTCTGTGATTGGTTCCCGCAAAAGTGTGACAGAAGCAGGATAACCGAATTTACAGGTTTCCAGCCTTTTCGAACAAGAAAAATGTAGGGTGGGACTTGATATTGCCCATGGGGATTTCATTGGATGGTTGGAGTGTTGTGGTTTGCTATTGGTGGATCTCATGTGTGTGACAGGTTGTCCCGCCCTCACACCAGTAAATACATCATCAGAGAAGAGATGTCACTGCAAGAGGGAGGGGAAGTTATTTTGATGAAAGATTACGAGGCATATGAATTTTTAAAAAATGTGCATGGATAAATAATTTATAATAAATGCTGGAATATTCCATAAAAAAAGAATTGTTACATACAGTAGTGACCAAAAGTGGTGATATTTGTTTTTAATGACCCTACAAGTTCAATTAAACAATCAAAATATGAGGAAAATATTAAATTGTTTGAATATTTTAAATTAACAAAACATTAAACTTGGTTAAGGTAATTATCAAAGACAACATTATTTGACAAAAGAGCATAGAAAAACAAAAAGCTCACAGGAAAAGCATGCATGACTACAAAATAATAATTTATTAATATCGCATTGGTACTCAGTGTTCATAATTTTTTCTTTTTGTGTTGACAAGCACAGCTGCTCTAGTAAAATTCTGCCTACGCCACTGGTTTAGTTCATTCATAAATAAGCTTTAGTTCGTCCTTGTAGTACAAGCTTCTAATAAAATATACTGTCTGGTTTGGGATTGTCTGGTATCTGGAACAATAGAAAGCCTAGACTTAGGATTAGACTACTGTATCTTCCATATGACAGGGGTGGTTTACAGATGCCGAGTTTACAGTGGTACTACTGGGCCACTCAGCTCCGATGCGCTATGTTTTACTTCCAGATACAGTCTCCTCCAGCCTGGGTTTCTATTGAACAAACAATATCTAAGCTCCCATAAAGATTATACTTATACTCATCAGATCCAAAAACCTTTAAAAAAAACAACAACAAATCCTTTCCTAAAGAATACAATTGATATATGGTTCAAAGCTCACAAACATATTGATGATACACCTCCTATTTCTCAGTTCTCTCCTATTTGGAATAATACACAGTTCACCCCGGGCAGGGCAGACGGCGGTTTTAAGGTTTGGGCTGGTAGAGGTGTGCAAAAAATTGGAGATTTATATGACAAAGGCACTTTGTTAACATTTAAGGACCTGAGTCTGAAATATTAAATTCCTCAAAAACATTTTTTTAAAGCATTGTGATGCCCTTCGGGAGCCGCCACTGTCCTGTCTGCAGAATATTATGATAAAGCATGGACATGGGAAACGCTAGCCTGGATGCCAGACGAACTTAGCCCCGCCCACAAAAAAATTTGCACGGGCAGTTCGGTCTGGACTTGATCCATAGAGAAGTAATTATGCCCGAACAGAAACTGTTCGGACCAATGAAATTGTCAGGGCGGGCTTTATACGATGATGGACAGATGATCAACAGTAACGTAATCATCCACGTCATCAAATGCGCTTGGGTTGAATTTGTTCTAATCCTAAACGGAGATCTTGTTCGTATATGCGTTCACCTTCACTATTTCTCTCAGAAATGATGATCGTGTTGGTAAGTACTCTGTGTATCCTTAAATTATTTTTTACAACACCGGCAAAGATCGTTTACACTCATCTTCTTCTAACGTTAGGCTACCTATTCCGGGCGTGCGGGCACAGGGTTGCCAAGTCTTTACAACAAAACCCGCCCAATTGCTAACGTTACTCAAACTAGCCAAAAACAAGCCCAATAGCTTCCGGTGGGGATGTTCTCCGGGACAAATTGCATTTGGGGAGTAAAATGTGTGTTATTTTGGTTGGACTGCCTGCTAAATTTCGCATTCCTGGGTCTGTATATCACATAATTGGGGTCGCTTCAACCCGCGGGCTTGGCAACACAGTGCAGTTGAGTTCTGTTGACATTTGACAACTAAAGTTATGCGTCGCTCCGTTGCTCTGATTGGTTGTAGGTCTATCCAATTGAGTTCTTTCCTGGTTCGGTTTAAACACGCCCCATAATCACAGCCCAATGGAGCAGTATCAGACTCAAATTCTGACTAGAATTGAGTATGACGACGTCAGGCTAGGGAAACGCCAAATTTCTATATTATATGCTACACTTATCTCATATGATAAGGAATCCAGTAAAGATAGAATGAGGGCTTGGAGTTTGGATATTAAAGAGGATGTCGAGGAAACTGAGTGGTCAAAAGCATGCTCAAAAGCTCAAATACAAACGATTAATACAAGAATGAAGCTATTGCAACATAAATGGTTGATGAGGACATACACAACCCTTGAAATGCTTAACAAATGGTCTCCGCACATTCCAGACACATGTGTGAAATGTTTAATTGAGAAGGGAACTTTAATTCACTGTGTATGGGAGTGCCCTAAATTGGTAACTTTTTGGAAAATGGTTGTCTTTACCCTAAGTAACATCACAAAAACACTACCGTGCATTGCAAAACTTTGTATTCTGGGGATATACCCAGATCATCTTTCTATCAATAACAATCAGAGGACTCTTATCGACTTCGGCCTTCTGCAGGCCAGGAGGATGGTTGCTTTGAGTTGGAAAGAGACTGAAATATCTTCTGCACATTCTTGGATCAAGGAGATGGCAATGTGTGTCACTTTAGAGAAGTTAACGTACATTACAAGGGGTAAAGCGCAGCAATTTGAAGAGATGTGGGCACCTTTAATTGATTTCCTTAAGAAATAAGAAGATGCAGGTATTAATGTTTTGGGTGTGACATTTTTGTTTTATTTTATTGTAATCACTGCTACTTTAATCAATATATCTGGAATGTTTTTGTAACTTATTTTCCTTTTGGTGATATATATTTTTTTGTTATTTGGTTATTGTTTGTTTTATTGGAAAATCAATAAAAATTAAATATATAAAAATGTAAAACTTTGAAAAAATGTGATGTCAGTAAGTGTGGTGTAGTAATGTATATGTAATGTCAATAGATGTAGTGTAATAATGTAAATGTAAATAAAGTAATAGGTAAAATGTAATAATAGTAAAATGTAATACTAATAGGTAAATGGTAAAAATGTAATGAAGTAAAACTAATAATAAGTAAGTAAAAAGTAAAAATATAAATGTGAGTAAGCAAATAGAAAGTGTAAAATGATAGTGATGAAATTAATAATAAAGCAATACCATTATAGCAGTCAAATTCAATCTCATCACACTTATACTCTTCATCTCTGATTTTCATACAAATGATCACTCTCTTGAATTTTATGAAAGAAGAAAGAAATATGCTATTTTTGTGGGTAAAGCCCCCCCTCTCACTGCAAACAAAAAACATAGTTATAATATTTATATATCTGAGGTCTCTAAAGGCCGCCCAGATTTAAACCAACGAAAACATAATCCCCTAATTTGTTTAATTCTTCTCTTTGCTAGTCACTATCTCCTATCACTAAATTCGCTCATCCACTCATCGTACTCGTCATAAATGTCTAATTTGACATCTGTTGTGATACACTGGACTTCACTACTCGTTGAACCATCCCTTCAGATTTGTCATCTAACCAAACCATCAGTCATCAGCTTTTTCCCTCTCAGGTTTTCTTACAGCCTATCTCATGTAGGCTACTCAATTATATTGGTTACATTGTCACTATAATCTGGAATATGAAAGCAACACGATACCCCAAGCATTTTCCAAACTCTCCCTTCCTCAGCTGTTATCATGTCTAAAACCAGTCTGTTTTGGATATTAGCAGTCTGTTTTGGATATTTATTTATATATATTAGCTATAGCTAGTACAGTCCATGCTAACCCATTTTTCTTGTTTATCGATTCTGCTGTACCCACCTACTCTATCTGGTAAAGTACCTATCACAGAATTAACTTTCTCTTCTGTCTATCCTTTTTCTTGTTTTTATTACCCGGTAAATACACCCCTCGGCCTAAAATTATAAGCTTCACCTTCGCAGGTGAAGTGTAATTTGGTCTTCTAAACAGGCAGGTAAAATAAGTTGTAATGCCACCCACTACTGCTGTACAGTTCGTGTCAATTCTGACTCAGATTCTGACTTCAGTCCTCTCGCAGTCAGATGTTGGATGTTTTGTTGGGATTTTCCCGTGCTTAATGTCCTTCGCAGCTCTCACTATCTCAGTCACTTGCTGCGGGATCAAACAGTCAGTTTAATTCAGTGTTAAAACAGTCAGTGGTACTGCTTTGCAGGCAAGGGACATTTGCAGACAAAGCCAGCAGCTCGTCTTGATCTCTAGCTGTTGTTTCTGCAGCCGTGCCAAAGTACAGGCTTTGTTCCTCTGGCACCTCGTCATGGCTTTCTTCACTTACGGTTTCGCTCCTCCCCTTCCTGCTGGTGGAAAACTTTCTGCAGTGGCTTGCGTGTACCCAAGTCGCCCTCTCAGCCACTTTTACGGCAGTATGCGTTATATTATTAAGTATCTGTATCTGTATATTATATTCATAGTACATATTCACCTGTAAATTCTGTTTATAGTAATAGCCATCTGTATATTATATTCATAGTACATATTCACCTGTAAATTCAGTTCTGTTTATAGTAATAACCGTCTCTCTATTTATACATATTTATATATATTCAGTATATTTCCATGTCCTGCACTTACGCAACCACTGTATATCCTGCACTTGCTGCTATTGCACTTCTGGTTAGACCTAAACTGCATTTCGTTGCCTTGTACTTGTACTTGTGTAATGACAATAAAGTTGAATCTAATCTGAATCTAATCTAATCAACACGAAATCACCTGGTTTGATGTCATGTAAAGGAGTCCCAGCTGGTTTCCCCAAATTGTACCTGCACACAGACCTTAGACAACAGAAAAGACATCTCTTTGCAATAATTCACAATTCTATTGATGTAAGCTATTGTTTACCCCCTTCCATTCCCATGAATGGTGGTCTCAAATGGGCTCCGATTTACTCGAGGGCTTTTCTCGTTTTCGTGTATATCAATACGCATCAAGATACGAAAATTTTCAGCAAATATTAAAACCTTGTCATTAACTTTCATTTGAGTATCATTCCCCCTTTGGCTGCGTGGTCGCCCATGCAGCCATTAATCATAATCATTGAAAATATTTTCGGGGTAAACAAGGCTTGCCATCACTAATCGTCCAGACGCCATTTTGCACAGTGCGGTCACACTGTTCCCGTTGCTGCTTTTCTCTGGCCCTGAGTTTAAAAACTGCATAGTCTATAAGGAAGGCAAAACATTTGTGGTTATTTCAGATAATAAAAACATTCTGTCTGTGTCGTCTGTTGCACTTCCACGGCCTTCGCAGCTGCGTCTGCTCTCACAGTTTCCTGTTGAAATAAACTCTTTGTTGTTAGTTTCACTGGGCATTCTACAGATAGCAACCTAGCCAGGCAAGAAAATTGTGTCTAGCAGATTAGACACAAAAGAAGCATTCATAATTGTGCGCCCATCAGACTTTAACATTTTCTTGCGTTTCCACAGCGCCCCAAAATCGTGCTCAACTCTGAACGCATAACGCTAGTCTGTGTACATCGTTACACTCTTACCCTCCATCAGCTTGCATGCTTCCGTCAAGCTACGAACTGCAGTCTTGACCAGAAGGTTTTCCCCAAAACATACTGAAAATATTCTATAAAACGAAAGACAAATCCATATTTCATCTCTGTGTCACAATGAGTCTCGGAGCCAAATGCAAGTTCACACTGTTTATTTAGAAGGAGTAAAGAGAGGGTCAGATGAAGCACAAAAAGTCACAGTCCACTGAACAGAGACCACACGCGGCGATCCACGAGGTAATCCACTCTGGTCGGTGACCGGGAAGAAATCCTAACACGGCAGAAGACTGACGATAAGCTCACCGGAACATGGACAATACTGGATCTCGCCTAAAAACAAAGCGCACCAGTAATACCAGGAAAAACAGAGCACAGTTCACCCGAAGTCAAGTTCACGATATCCACAGGCGTGAGAACTCTGGGCAAAGACGAGCCTCCAGATGCCTGCGACCGAACCTGAGGAACTGGAGAGGAACAGCAAGGATCTACCGACTGGACTAGGACAGCATGACAGACCAACCAAGACAATGAGCATGCGACGAGAGACAGGACAGAGTGCTATAAAAAGAGAACAGCTGATGAGAAACGACAGGTGAACAATTAATGAAACGAGCGGGAGGAGCCAGTGAACCCGTGAGGAACCACCACCAACAGGTAAGACAACATACACACACAATCACCCAGGAGTCCTGACACTCTGGAAGCCGGGCTAAGTGAGCAAGCACTGTTACTGCACTCCTGACTTGTTAGGGGTGTGTGATACCTACAAAATCCAAACACACGACACCTTATTTCTATCAAGCGTTTAGTGACACATCACACATCCCTAGGCCAGACCCACAGTCACTCCTCAGAGACCCAATACACACTTTAGAAAACACATATGAAGAAACAAACAATCAGTTGCTCTCTTAATTAATCAAAATCATAACAGACCTTTTTGGGGTCCGAAACACAATAGTGGTCCAACTCAAACTAAACAATAAAAATAAGTAAGATAGATAATAATCCATCTTAGCATCAAGTCTCTACATAAAACATCCTTCAGTTTACATTGTGTGCTTTGCTCACAGTTCAGATGACACCTCTGCCCATGCAGGGCACAGTTCCAAAGCACAAATGTCTATCATGCACTGATTCTCTTTTGTGTGTCTGCCAATGGGGTCACTTCACTCTCTACCTCGATTTCATGCTACATTCTTATCTACATGCCCACAGTTTCTCACTGTGCTTCACAATCAACCTTCCTCTAGTCAGTTGTTTTAACACCATTCTTCACAAACCACCCTGTTTTTGTTAAACATACTATTTCCAGCAGACCCATTCTCACTAATCATAGCCCACATCATATTTAACCATTAATGAACATTAACAAATTTAGATTTATGTTTAATACACTTCATCAAAATGACATAGTTATCAATTCGTATTACATTCAATCAGCTCGTTCACTCATCTTTATCTCATGACATCCTACTTAATCATACTCAATATCCAATTTTTATCAAAATCTTTTCAGTTCCTGTTATCAGTAATCCATTCAAGATCAATTCATCAGGGCTTTCTTTTAAAGTACCCTTTTCTCCATTCCCTGTGCATTAAAACTCTTTAGACGTACGCTCCAACTGGCCCAAAATCTTAAACCTCTTAATTCATGTAATTTGGCAGTGGCACTTATCATCAAATCCTCACCTTGCCACTTAAACCCAAAATTGTTATAACTTTACCAAGAACTTGCAAATTTTCATAATCTCTCATATCACTTTATAAAGTATTCAAATTTGTACTATAAGTCATCATCAATTTCTTTAAAGCCGTTTCAAAATTATTTTTCAATTCATACATGTCTATTAACTCCATTTAACTTTACAGGTGTTCAGAAATTGTTCAGAAATCAATTTTCCACCAAAAAAATCAATCTTTTTGGGCCATTTCTCTCTTGTTTTAACTTATTCCTCTATCAAAAAGATGCACCATATGATCATTATTGTTTCTTATCTCTACTGCTCTGCAGAACCCAAAATATTATATTCCTCTTATCTCAATCCCAGTCACACAGAAAGCCTTCTCTGCCTGCTCCTTCAGCCCTTAATACAGAAATACAAGCTCTCTTAGACATCTAATGTCATGCCTCCATTCAGAGGAAACAGAAAATAAATCTCTTTTTTTCTTAGAAGTTCTCCCTTTGTTCTTCCTCTGGCCTTTCATAAATACTAGGGAGTCTCTGGATAGTTTAGATAGTGACTTTAGTTCATTTGTCTCCTTGTCTCTGCCGTCCAGTCTATAACATTTACATTTGCCATTCTTAATCAATTGACATTATATAAACTCCGATCCTCTGTTGAATTTATACAAGGGTGTTAAACCCATGATGGGCGGCAATTTCTAACTATTCCGCTTTAACATATGCACTAATCCATAGATTAATTCAAAACAACATCATAAATGACAAAGTAGTCATAATTACCATTAACAGACTGAGCTGGATACCAATCCATTTACAGCTCATCTATGTTCTGGATCATCTTTTCACCAGATTCGCTCAGAATAATCAGCTTCTTTAGCGTTTGTCGTTTCTCTTAACTAACCCATCTGTGATGATAAAAACACTCATTCCAGAGGTTAATGGCACAATCAGGACACATAAATATGAACTGCTCATTCTCAAAATGTGCTTTTACATGGTTTCTTAACCAGTTTCAAATCTGTTCATTACTAATCTATTTTTAGAAAAGTCAGCTGGGTTGTTTTGTTCTGATATCATTGTTTTTGTTTTGTCTCAGTCTCAGGCAGAGTACAATCCCTGGTTCCACTGAAGCAGCCTCTCTCTCCCGCTCTCACCCAGATTTATCTTTTCAACAGTCTTCTAAGACTTTTACTATAATGTTAAATTCACTAACCCTTGATTCATTAATCCTTCACAAAGTTTAGAAATTTAACTGTTGAACTTTCAAATTAGAACATCTCCAATAAGTTATACTGTGAAATTGTTTCAAGTTATCTTTAGTTTAGATTCCTCTGTTATCCAGAACTTTTTATTTAAAGCCGTCCTCTTAAACCCATCACCATGTCTCCAAATTATCCTCTGCCATCCTAATGACCTGCAGGATTAAGACTATGATAAAGACATATTAGTTCAATATCATACAGCTTTACTGATACTAATACATTTTGTTCTGTTCCACAAAGTTATCAATCACAATCACAGTATGGTCTTAGCTGGCTCTTAAATGCCAATCATTGCTCTTTTCTTCAGGGTGTTTCCTGGCTCTCAATGTATGCGGTTGTAGTAAAGCTTGTTTGTACGGGAAGAAGGAGGCGGGAACCGGCGAACATTTAACAAACTTTTAATGAAATAAACACAAAATAAAATGGCGGCGGCAGCCCCTCGCGGCCGACTGCCGCCTACACACAATTTATTTTATTTTTTATTTTTTACAAACCCAAAAAGAAAATAAAAAGCTGCAGCCCTTCACGGACGACTGCAGCAACACATAACAAAACGTAAATAAAACACAACACAAAATCCAGGCCTGGTCCTCTCTCGTCCCTCACTGTCGTCGCTCCTCCTTTATACTCCCTCACTCCTCCGCGAGGGCCGAGATCGCTGCGGCTCGCAGCTGGCACTCATCCTCTCTGATGAGCGCCGCCTCGTCCCGCCCTCACGGGCCCTCGGCCTCGCTGCTCGCCACAGCGGTATTTGGTGAGCGGTATAGAGGGGCCATTATTAGGGCAAGGGCTGCCGTGTCCAGTCTTGACCTTGGCCCCTACGAAACACAGCTTCCCCCCCCAACAGAGATGCTGATGGCCTCACAGACATCTGCCTCACCTCTCATACACACCTCACATAAAACCCCCTCCTCCATTTCTTTTTTTTTTTTTTTTTTTTTTTTGGTAGGGGGTCCAAGGCGACTTATCGTGATTTTCCTGGCTTGGGTTGCTATCCTGTCAGGCCGTAGGAAGTCTTACCCGTCATCGGGAACAACCACATCGTGCTCAACCTCTCATCGTTTGAGATCTTTGACCCTAAACAGGATCCGATATTTTCTGGAGCCTTTTGGAAAGTGCATTCAAGAGTCACCAGAGCCATCTGGTCTGCTTTCAAATGAGTAAAAACATGGAGGCAGGTTAATTATAACACAACTTAATCACTAAAATCCATCATACTTCTTCAAAGCTGCCCCATAGCAGTGCTTTAGATTATACTCAGTGAATTTAGCCAAAACACCTGTCCATTCAATTTAATGTTCTGCTACATCTGTGACCAAGGCCATCAGTTCTGTACATGGTGAAGGCTAAGAGCAGACAGAAGTTACTGGTCATATCATACATTAGTCAAACATTTCAGTTCATTAAAAGTCTGTATTTTTAAAACATGTCTTTTTGCCCTCTTGATGGCACTTTTTTATAACTTAACAAATAACTCTATTATGTTCACATGATGCCCTGTGCCTTTACTCATCAATATCTTCTATCATCTGTGGCACAGGCTCAGATATCAGCTTTGAGCTGATCTGGGATCAGAGAGAGACTCTGAGGCCTTCAGGGCTGGTACACTACACTTTCATAAACTTTTCACTCCTCACACTAGCTCAGCGTAAGATCTGGCTAGAAATTAAAATAGTTTTCAAATAAACATCAGACATTTTCCTTTTAACTCTATCCTTTGCCAGAATTGACATTTTCAAATGATCATAATTTCATTGTGAAGCGGTTCGGAATACTCTTGGTCAGGAAGGAAGAAGGCGGGGTCGGCGTGACTGGGACTTGCAACTTTATTAAACAGTCTTTCTCATAAACAAACATAAATCACGCACGAGGGCGCCTCAATCATCAATGGTTCACTCTTCTCTCTTTTAGTTGATCTCTCTTGTACAGCACAGTCACTCAGGTCTTGTTTGGCAGCTCACGTGGCAAGTCCCAGTCGGTCTCTCTCTCCCCACTCTCTCCCAGCAGCCGCTTATATGCGGTCTCTCCACGCCAATTACTGCAATCAGAGACAGGTGTTCGTCATTTGCACTTGACCTACTTACCGACCGCTCGGCTCCGCCCTCTCTCTCCCGCTACAGACCTCGCGGGACCACGCCCACCCCGCCACATACCCCCACCGCCCGTCTCAGGCCGGGGAGCCATCCGGCCTGCAGCCTCCCCCCCCCCCCCTCCTGGAGAGGAAGTCAGCCACAGCCATCTGAGCACCCGGCCTGTGGACCACCTTGAACTTAAAGGGTTGTAACGCCAGATACCAACGGGTGATCCGCGCGTTGGTATCTTTCATGCGGTGGAGCCACTGCAAGGGGGCGTGATCCGAACAGAGGGTGAACTCCCGCCCGAGGAGGTAATAGCGAAGGGTGAGAACGGCCCACCTGATGGCCAAACACTCCTTCTCTATGGTGCTGTACATCGTCTCTCTCTTAGAGAGCTTGCGACTGATGTACAGCACCGGCCGCTCTTCACCCTCCACCTCCTGGGACAGGACTGCGCCCAACCCCCTGTCCGAGGCGTCAGTCTGTAGGGAAAAAGGGAGAGAAAAGTTAGGAGCTTGTAGGAGCGGTCCACCACACAGAGCAGCCTTTATCTGGGTAAAAGCCTGCTGGCACCGCTCCGTCCACTGAACTGTATCTGGCACCTCCTTTTTAGTTAGATCAGTCAGCGGGCTGGCGAGCTCCGAATAATTAGGCACAAACCTCCTGTAATACCCCGCCAGCCCCAGGAACTGTCTAACCTCCTTTTTGGTCTTGGGTCTCGGACAGGTCGCAACGGCTGCGGTCTTATCAATTTGGGGACGCACCTGCCCATGACCCAAGTGGAAGCCCAGATATCTTACCTCCACCCGCCCAATCGCACACTTCTTTGGGTTGGCCGTGAGCCCCGCCCTTCTCAGCGTCTTCAGGACAGCTCGCAAGTGCTGCATATGACGCTGCCAGTCCGCACTATAGATGATGATATCATCTAGATAGGCAGCGGCATATGCAGCATGCGGCCGGAGAATTCTGTCCATCAGACGCTGGAAGGTCGCAGGAGCCCCGAACAAGCCGAAAGGAAGGGTGATAAATTGGTGTAATCCAAACGGCGTGGTGAAAGCTGTTTTTTCTTTGGATAGAGGAGACAAGGGGATCTGCCAATATCCCTTTGTTAAGTCCAGTGTCGAATAAAAACGAGCAGTTCCTAGCCGATCAAGCAATTCGTCAACCCTTGGCATTGGATAAGCATCGAATTTTGACACCGCGTTTACCTTACGGTAGTCCACGCAGAACCGGACCGAGCCGTCAGGTTTAGGGACTAAAACAATCGGGCTCGCCCAGTCACTGTTGGACTCTTCTATTACCCCCATGTCTAGCATAGCTTCTAATTCTGCCTGAACGACTTTTTTCTTGTGTTCAGGTAAGCGATAAGGCCGGCTGCGAACAACCACGCCCGGCTCCGTCTCAACGTGGTGCTGAATGAGGTCGGTCCGGCCGGGTAGGGGCGAGAAGACGTCAGCAAATTCTGCTTGTAAACGACTTACGTCAGTGAGCTGCGAGGGTGAGAGGTGGTCTCCTCCCGAGGCCAGAGCGATAGATTGAGGCTTTTGGACCGCCTCCGGCCCGAGATCCTCCTCTCCGCTCACTACCGTCGCAAGCATCACTGACTCCGCCTCAGACCATTTTTTGAGGAGGTTGAGGTGATAGATTTGACGTGCCCCGTCCCTATCTGACCGCACGACCTCATAGTTGAGCTCGCCAACTCGCCGTGTGACCTCAAAGGGCCCTTGCCACTTCGCGAGTAATTTAGAACTCGACGTAGGGAGTAATACAAGGACTTTATCTCCCGGTGAAAATTGACGCAGTCTAGTGCCTCTGTTGTAGAGCTGTCGTTGTCTGTCCTGAGCCTGCAACAAATTCTCCATTGACAGCCGCCCCAAAGTGTGGAGTTTTGTTCTCAGGTCCAGGACATACTGAATTTCATTTTTACTCGCCGAAGGTCCGTCCTCCCAAGCCTCCCTAAGGACATCCAGCACCCCCCGAGGCTGGCGTCCATAGAGAAGCTCGAAGGGGGAAAACCCCGTGGAGGCTTGCGGGACCTCGCGAACAGCGAACAACAGAGGCTCTAGCCACCTATCCCAATTTTTGGCGTCCTCGTGAACGAACTTACGAATCATGGATTTCAATGTGCGATTAAATCGTTCCACCAGACCATCTGTTTGTGGGTGATAGACGCTGGTGCGAACCGATTTAATGCCCAATAATTCATACAGTTCGCGAATCGTTCGTGACATGAACGCCGTGCCCTGATCGGTGAGAATCTCTTTCGGGATTCCCACCCGGGAGATTAAGGAAAACAGTGCGCTCGCGACACTTTTCGCCGAAATAGTGCGGAGCGGAACTGCCTCCGGGTATCGTGTTGCATAGTCCACCAGAACCAATGCAAAGCGATGCCCACGTGCTGACCGTTCCAATGGCCCGATGAGGTCCATGCCAATTCGTTCGAAGGGGACCTGCATCAACGGGAGCGGGCACAATGGTGCTTTTGGGGTGGCCGGTGGATTCACCAACTGACATTCACGACAAGACGCACACCACCTGCGTACATTCTCGTGGATGCCCGGCCAGAAAAATCGGGCCATTAGACGGTTAAGTGTCGCCGCTGTTCCTAAATGCCCGGCCATAGGATTCGCGTGAGCCGCCTGGAAAAGCATTTCCCGACGGCTTTTAGGCACTAACAACTGGGTTGTATCTTGTTTTGTCTGAGCGTCTTGGGTCACTCGATACAACCTATCTTTTAAAACAGAAAAATAAGGATAAGAGAGCGGCTGGTCCGGATGGAGGAGATGGCCGTCGATGGAACGGACCTGAGTAAACGCATGTTTAAGCGTCTCATCCTGGGACTGCTCCAGGGGAAAATCATCGCGGTCTGTGAGGCTGGGTAGCTCAAGACCGCTCTGTTCCCCTGGAAGAGCACCCAGAGGTCCCGAATCCACCTCTCCCACCTGAGCAACCGTCTCTTTCCTTTTTTTACACTTTCCCCAAGAGGCATCCACACACAAGTGCCCCAATAGTTTATTAAATCCTGGCCAATTAGTACCCAAAATTAGTGGATGCCGGAGGTGCGGGTTAACTGCAACCTCAACACTATGCGTTTTACCCCGAAATTGAATATCCACGGGCAACAACGGATAGTCCACCACTTCCCCGTGCACACACCGTACCTTAACCACGCGGCCGTTAACCAACGCCTTAGGTTGAATCAAGCTTTGATGGATGGAGGTCTGGTTACACCCTGAATCCACCAGAGCTTGATAAGTACCCCCCTTGATACTCACGGGTATCTGGTACAGGCCAGCTTGATCGGGGGCAGCTTGCGGCGCGTCGGGGACCCGGATCAATGTCCCCACCTCCATCACCGGACACCGATCGATAAAATGTCCGGGATCCCCACAACGCCAACAAGCCGGCCCAGACTTCCCCGCCACTCTAGTGGCTGGCAGCGGTTCCCCAAATTGGCGCGGAGAGAGCGCCGACGCGGACGTGGTGGGGAACGGGTCGCTGGTGGCTCCCCCTCCTCTAGCTGATGGTCGTGGTACTGCCGGAACCTCCGCGGGCAGCCCTGTCCTCCACCTCGGTGCTGGCCTGGGCGGAAACCCGCTGCGCGACCTGGGAAGAGGGACAGGCTTGGAGAGAAGAGGGGGGGAAGGAGAAGAGAGAGAGAGAGAGAGAGAAGCCGAAGGAAGGGGCTCGCCGACCCCGTGGCACGCCACCATGTGGTCCTCCGCCAACTGGATGGCCTGGGACAGCGACGTCGGGCGGTGGCACTGGACCCACTGCGCGGTCTTCTGGGGAAGCCGCGCGACGAACTGCTCCAGCACCACACGGTCGATGATTCCCTCGACGTCGCCTCCGCCGGCCATCAGCCACTTGCGGCACGAGTCCCGGAGCTGGTGCGCGAAGGTGAAGGGTCGGCCGGACTCGCCGAGGGTCAGGCTTCGGAAGCGCTGCCGCTGTTGCTCTGGGCTCCGGCCGACCCGCTGCAGGATGGCGCGCTTCAGGTCTTCGTAGTCCAGGAGATTCTGGACTGGCAGTTGGTGTGCGGCTACCTGCGCTTCTCCTGACAACAGCGGCAGGAGCCGCATTGGCCAGTCCGTCCGGGGCCACCCCCGGGACTCGGCGGACCTCTCGAAGAGGTCGATGAACGCCTCCGGATCATCCTCGGGGCCCATCTTCGAGAGGTGGATGGTGGCGGCCGAGTCGGTTGTAGACGGGGGGGGTGGCCGGAATCTCCCGGACCATCCAGCTCCGGAACAGCTCGCGGTCTTCATGCTGGGCAAGAATGAGGGCCTCAAAACGTTTGTCCTGCTCGGCCCTCACGGCCAGCAGATCTTCGTGGGTCTGTTGGTGAAGACCAGCGAGCGATGACACCAGGTCCGCAAGCGGCGTCTTTGGCGGGGTCTGCATGGCGGCGGCTCTCTTCTTCCTTCCCGGGTTTCGGCACCAGTGTGAAGCGGTTCGGAATACTCTTGGTCAGGAAGGAAGAAGGCGGGGTCGGCGTGACTGGGACTTGCAACTTTATTAAACAGTCTTTCTCATAAACAAACATAAATCACGCACGAGGGCGCCTCAATCATCAATGGTTCACTCTTCTCTCTTTTAGTTGATCTCTCTTGTACAGCACAGTCACTCAGGTCTTGTTTGGCAGCTCACGTGGCAAGTCCCAGTCGGTCTCTCTCTCCCCACTCTCTCCCAGCAGCCGCTTATATGCGGTCTCTCCACGCCAATTACTGCAATCAGAGACAGGTGTTCGTCATTTGCACTTGACCTACTTACCGACCGCTCGGCTCCGCCCTCTCTCTCCCGCTACAGACCTCGCGGGACCACGCCCACCCCGCCACATTCATATTTTTGTATTTTGCCCCCACAATGAATTCAGAAGCTATAATTTCCACTCAGATTGAGTCTCTGTTACTCAAGTTAGGCCACGTGGTGGCCGGATTGAGATTACACATTGTTTATTTCAGCTCAGCACAGGCTTATCTTTTGAAACCAAAACATCAGCTTCTAGGGTTTTCAACAGTTTAACACCTATAGTTATTTCAACAACCCAATATTCAGTCAAATCATCATTATCAGAGTTTTGCAGAAGTGAGAAGAGCAAGAACATATTTATTATATCCTTTTCATTTAAAACTCGGTTAATCAGGATTTAAATATCTTTGCAGCATGTTTTATCATCTTTATTTTTAATTTTAACCTCATATTAAAATGATCTCAAATCCTTCCTTCAAAAATAATCACTAAAGACTTTATTAATCTTATTGTTATCTCATTTTCATAGACAGAGTGTAAATCTCTGTTACTTTCTTTTTACTGGGTTTCGTTTACAGAATTTAGTCTGGTGGCCTGATTTGCCACCCTTTCTACGCCTTATGGGTGTTCGGACACAATTACGTCCAAAATGGCCCCGCTGAGCACAATTAAAACACTCTCATCTTTAGCTTATGGAGCAACGTTCAGTAACCTGTGTGCTCCAAAAGTGACAGTCTGTCTGAGAACAGAGCTTGCTCGGGGTCCAATAAAACAGACAATGGCTTGCAATTTATGGTGCTACCTGCTTTTTCATCAACATCACTTTTATTTACTCAATTTTCAATTTCAAAAATTCTTCCCCGAATTTTAAGTTTGTCTCTTACCAGAAGCGTCCCGCTGCCACCTCGGGTTCGTTTGTTCCAGTGGTCGGACCCTCCGGACCCCCTGAGCGGTTGGCCTCTCTCCCTCAATATGTCGGGGTAGAGCTGTGACTCTAAAGTCCAGGATAATCAGTCACCATCCGCTCCTGGGGTCCAAAAGGCACATCCATGGAATCTCCGCTTCTGACACAAACTGTCGTGGCAAAATTTCAACTATTGCCGCATTACTGAATAAGAGACAAAACCGTGCCCAATTGTCTTTATAAAGATTTAATTTCTTGCAAGAAATGAGTCACAGTCATACAGGCATCTTCAATGTCTGCAGAGTGCACTAACTAGACATAACAGCACCCAGCTTTTATCAGTTCCCAAACAAAGTCACTCCTCCTGTAAATTTCCACACATGACAAGAAAAGCAGCACTTGCTCAAATCCCTGAGTGGCAATATCGATATTATCTGTACTGCCCCTTTTATGTACTTTCACTTTCTGTCACACTCCTTCCCAAACTACACTCAGACAGGATTGGAGGAGAGGAAACTTAATGGAATGAGTACATGTATATAAGGGCCGGGTTTAAAGGTCCCGTTCTTCGTGATCACATTGTTCAAACTTTAGTTAGTGTGTAATGTTGCTGTTAGAGCATAAATAATACCTGTAAAATTATAAAGCTCAAAGTTCAATGCCAAGCGAGATATTTTATTTAACAGAAGTTCCCTTTCAAAGCCTACAGCGAACGGACTACATCCTGGTACTTCCTTCATAAATGACGTCCTCCGCCCACAAGAATACGCGAAAAAAGGGGGCGTGGTCTTGTTGCTGTCCCACGTGGAGAAGAGGAAGTGTCGCGTGGAGAAAAGGAATTGTTGCGTTTGAGTGTGTTTGTCGCCATGTCGTCGAGACGCTGTTATTTTCATCCCGGAGTCAAATCACCTTTGTTTGGCTTTCCCAGGGATGCTGTAGAGATCATTAAGCGCATACATCTCCCGTTAAGAGGCACGACCTTTCCACGTGCGCTAAGCTGCTGTCAAAACACAACACAGGAACTGGGCCACGTTCGCTAAGCTGCTGTCAAATCACAACACAGGAACCGCTGGCACAATCAAAACTCGTTACGTATTTCTGAAGGAGGGACTTCATAGAACAAGGAACTCATCAGCCGTTTTTAGGACAGTGAAAACAGCGGTGTACAGATGAGTAAATTGTGTTAAAAATACTGTTTTTTTTTTTACACGCGAAACATGAACACATGTTATATTGCACACTGTAAACACAATCAAACCTTCAAAAAAACACGAAGAACGGGACCTTTAAAGGTTGAGGGGGCATGTTCAACTGACGAGTAACATTGCGTTACGTTCTCATTGGAGGCAGTCATTGCGGGTGGATCGTTGGGCAAAGTGTGCGTTTCCGGGCATCGTGAGGAGGAGGAGGAGGAGGTGATAACGGGCAGCCTTACGACAGTTTTCCCTTGGCCTGTGAATACTCCGCCAAGTTTTGAATGGGACTGGTGTGTACCGTACTCCTAATTCGGTGGCTTGGTAGAGAAGGAAGGAAGGAAGGACAAGAGCAAGATAGGCTGACACTGACGATGTGCCCGGGTCACTCTTAACCACCCGTGCTGCAACATTGGTCAGTGTTATATTCACAAGAGACATATTCACTTCTTACACACCCCTGATACACTCACACAGCACACACAGCACTCTATGCCACATATTTAACAAGTGCTGATTTGTCTGTTTATTTATCTTTTTTTTTCTTCTTTCTTTTCTTTAATTATATTATTAACGTGATTGAAAGAGTACGGATTTCTTTGTTTATTTTTTATTGTATTTTCTTTTCCGCTATTTACTCCCCCCCCCCCCCTTTTTTTTGAAGAGAATTGTGGTAATCAAAAATACTTGCTAATCTTATTAAAGAAAGTTGTAATCAATTACTTATGTAAGTGTAGTTTTTTTATGTAACGGGTGGTTTGTTTGTTTTTTTTCTATCCGGAATGATACATCTATGTGACAAGTATATACTTGTCTGGCACCTGAACATTACTGACTGTTATATATATATATATATATATATATATAGCTTTGGGACTGTGAGTCGACTTCAGACTGTTGTTGGCCAGATTGCATCATCATTACGGTGGTCTAGCGGTTAGAGCTTAGCCCGTCTACGCAGGTGTCCTGGGTTTGATTCTCCCCTCAGAAGATTTTTTTGGTTAAAATTTGTATAGTGTTGGGGCGACCACCGTTACAGGTTCCTGAACCCGAGATACAGGGGTTGGAGTCCAGTGGGGGACAACTTTATAAAATTGGCTCTGCATTGCGCTACAGCCCCTTCTGGGCTTGGCCCCGTAAAACTGCTTGCAGTTCTTGTTATCAGTCATTTCAAATCTCCAGTTGACTTGGACCCATCATGATCGCATCAACCTGGCGCCCCCTGGGTTTTAATACTATTGTTCATAAAACTAGTGTTGCAGTTTAGTTTACAATGTGTGATTTTGGACATGAAATGAACCGTTTTGCCAATTGTGTGTTGGTGCGCTGCAAAAAATGCTTTTCTTACTTAGTATTTTTGTCTTGTTTTCAGTCCAAATATCTAAAAAAAATTAAGAAGCATTTACTAGACAAGCAAAAGTTTTTGTCTTGTTTTGGGGGAAAATAACTTAAAATAAGCAAAATAATCTCCCAATGGGGTAAACAAAATAATCTTGTTTGCTGTTTGAATTAAGATTATTTTTCTTACCTCATTGGGAGATTATTTTGCTTATTTTAAGCAAAAACTCCCTTAATTTTGAGTTATTTCCCCCCAAAACAAGACAAAAAAGTTTGCTTGTCTAGTAAATGCTTCTTAATGTAAGATTTTTTAGATATTTGGACTGAAAACAAGACAAAAATACTAAGTAAGAAAACCATGTTTTGCAGTGTGCGTTAAGAGTTTAGGAAATGTGTTGCAAAAAATTGACATAGCGATTGTAAAAAATGGTAAACTTCAAACCCTAAATTAACTTTTTCCAAATTTCAGGTCCAGCTTTATCAAGCTAACTTCAGCGTTTGTTTACTCTGGTTAGACATTGTACACATATTTTCAGGTGTCTTTACACTCAAATTAACTTTATAGCTATATACATATTTTTAATATCAGACATGCATTTCAGTGTTAACACACACAACAATCATTTGTATTGTATAAATAATGCATTCCCCTCAACAAAACCTTTAAAGCTACACTGTGTAACTTTTTTAGTCTATTCTTAGCTAAAAACACTCAAAAATATATGTGCTCATTAATGTATATTTACTTCTTTCAAGTAATAAAGTATTCTCGTAAGTTTATAATATGCCATTGAAAATACATAAGGTAATGGGATCTAACGGTGGTCGCCATGTTGCCCCTCCATCTTGAAAGTACATTAGCCAAAGAGGGACATACCCGTAAATTCAAGCTTCGCCTTTGGCGTTTTAACCGGTTTTAACACTGTGCGCGTCAACTTGTTCAGACTTGTCTGGTGCATGCGCAGAGAGTTTTCATCTCAGCAGCTCCAGTAACAGAGTTATACGGAGTTTTCCTGGCTTGTTTATTCCTCAAAAGTCTGTTTTTCCTTGTGTGGTATTTCTGTGCGTTAATAACTCCGTAAGTAATAATAGTTATTGTCATTGTGGATGTGTTTCAGAGTGTGTCATCATGTAATTCAGTTGATGTTACCTCAGAAGTATTTTTGTGTCAACATACAATAGCGTAATGCTCACCTATATTTGAATAGTCATTCAGTTATTAACAATGTTTATTCGTTTATAGAAAATATTTGCTTGTAATGTATGTTGATGGAAATATGTATCAGGTCTGATCGGCATATTAACACTTGTTATACAGAGCTAAACCTGCGCACACACTTTTGTAACCGGACACCGCTTGTTAGCAGCGGCAGCTCCGCTCCTTTTAATGCAACTGCATTTAGCGCCTATATGTGGTACAATAAGCTCTGGTTTACGGTTACATTATACAAATGTAACTTATAAGTATAGTTATACAGTTCTTAACTTTGTATTCTGTCATGTCATTATTATGTATATTTACCATCCTAATTTGTTCTCTCACAGAAACCACATTTATGTACATATCCATGCAAACCTGTTTATGCCTTGCAATTGGAGGACTGAATAAACATTACTATCATCAAAGTTCACTCTGGATTAGCTGCAGTTCTTTCTAGCCGAATAATTAGGCCAGTTGAGTTCCAAACATCCCACTGCGCACAGAATATCCCACAGGCACCGTGTCGAATGTGGACGAGGTCGAACTGGAAGCCATATTAATCTTGGACTAAATCGGCCACCGTAGGAGTTAAAACGAAATCGGAATTGAACAGAACAGAAACTAAAATTCACTGGATGGTCATATACAAGTTCACCACTAGATGGGGGGAAATATCACACAGTGTAGCTTTAAAGTCTCTCAGTCTTTACTAGTTTCCTAATATTTTCAGCTTATCACTGAACAACATGTATTTAAATATGTATTTCACCAATACATTCAACCCTGAATTTTGGTCATCTCTTGTATTATTTGTATATGGGCACTTCTGTGAATGTAGACTGGAGCGTGTGTGAACGGGACTTTTATTTTGGTTTTGTGTGTGACGTCATAAGCCCGCGCCGCGCTCCCGCACGTGTTGTGATTTGGCTGGAGGAAAGGTTTGTGTTTTAAGCGTTTAAAATGTTTAAAACGATAGAAACCATCTTCAAAGTTTTACAGGCAGACTGAATTATGTATTATTAAACGTAACATTGCATTGCTTTATCTAACATTTATCAGCGTTGTGTGAGTAAAGTAACAGAATAAACACAAGAGTAACAGAAGCAGCTTCTCATTCCTCTCTCTATCAGTTCATCATATAAACATGAGTTCAGTCTCTGGAGAGTAGAGATGATGAGAGAAACTGAGCTTTATCACACTCTCTAGTGTTCATTATTAGTGTGTAGTGCTAGTGTTGAGTGTGACTGAGACTGAACTAGAGCTGATAGAGACTCAGTTCATCATATAAACATGAGTTCAGTCTCTGGAGAGTAGAGATGATGGAGAAACTGAGCTTTATCACACTCTCTAGTGTTCATTATTAGTGTGTAGTGCTAGTGTTGAGTGTTACTGAGACTGAACTAGAGCTGATAGAGACTCAGTTCATCATATAAACATGAGTTCAGTCTCTGGAGAGTAGAGATGATGGAGAAACTGGGCTTTATCACACTCTCTAGTGTTCATTATTAGTGTGTAGTGCTAGTGTTGAGTGTTACTGAGACTGAACTAGAGCTGATAGAGACTCAGTTCATCATATAAACATGAGTTCAGTCTCTGGAGAGTAGAGATGATGGAGAAACTGAGCTTTATCACACTCTCTAGTGTTCATTATTAGTGTGTAGCGCTAGTGTTGAGTGTTACTGAGACTGAACTAGAGCTGATAGAGACTCAGTTCATCATATAAACATGAGTTCAGTCTCTGGAGAGTAGAGATGATGAGAGAAACTGAGCTTTATCACACTCTCTAGTGTTCATTATTAGTGTGTAGTGCTAGTGTTTAGTGTTACTGAGACTGAACTAGAGCTGATAGAGACTCAGTTCATCATATAAACATGAGTTCAGTCTCTGGAGAGTAGAGATGATGAGAGAAACTGAGCTTTATCACACTCTCTAGTGTTCATTATTAGTGTGTAGTGCTAGTGTTGAGTGTCACTGAGACTGAACTAGAGCTGATAGAGACTCAGTTCATCATATAAACATGAGTTCAGTCTCTGGAGAGTAGAGATGATGGAGAAACTGAGCTTTATCACACTCTCTAGTGTTCATTATTAGTGTGTAGTGCTAGTGTTGAGTGTGACTGAGACTGAACTAGAGCTGATAGAGACTCAGTTCATCATATAAACATGAGTTCAGTCTCTGGAGAGTAGAGATGATGAGAGAAACTGAGCTTTATCACACTCTCTAGTGTTCATTATTAGTGTGTAGTGCTAGTGTTGAGTGTCACTGAGACTGAACTAGAGCTGATAGAGACTCAGTTCATCATATAAACATGAGTTCAGTCTCTGGAGAGTAGAGATGATGGAGAAACTGAGCTTTATCACACTCTCTAGTGTTCATTATTAGTGTGTAGTGCTAGTGTTGAGTGTTACTGAGACTGAACTAGAGCTGATAGAGACTCAGTTCATCATATAAACATGAGTTCAGTCTCTGGAGAGTAGAGATGATGGAGAAACTGAGCTTTATCACACTCTCTAGTGTTCATTATTAGTGTGTAGTGCTAGTGTTGAGTGTGACTGAGACTGAACTAGAGCTGATAGAGACTCAGTTCATCATATAAACATGAGTTCAGTCTCTGGAGAGTAGAGATGATGGAGAAACTGAGCTTTATCACACTCTCTAGTGTTCATTATTAGTGTGTAGTGCTAGTGTTGAGTGTGACTGAGACTGAACTAGAGCTGATAGAGACTCAGTTCATCATATAAACATGAGTTCAGTCTCTGGAGAGTAGAGATGATGGAGAAACTGAGCTTTATCACACTCTCTAGTGTTCATTATTAGTGTGTAGTGCTAGTGTTGAGTGTTACTGGGACTGAACTAGAGCTGATAGAGACTCAGTTCATCATATAAACATGAGTTCAGTCTCTGGAGAGTAGAGATGATGGAGAAACTGAGCTTTATCACACTCTCTAGTGTTCATTATTAGTGTGTAGTGCTAGTGTTGAGTGTTACTGAGACTGAACTAGAGCTGATAGAGACTCAGTTCATCATATAAACATGAGTTCAGTCTCTGAGAGTAGAGATGATGAGAGAAACTGAGCTTTATCACACTCTCTAGTGTTCATTATTAGTGTGTAGTGCTAGTGTTGAGTGTGACTGAGACTGAACTAGAGCTGATAGAGACTCAGTTCATCATATAAACATGAGTTCAGTCTCTGGAGAGTAGAGATGATGGAGAAACTGAGCTTTATCACACTCTCTAGTGTTCATTATTAGTGTGTAGTGCTAGTGTTGAGTGTGACTGAGACTGAACTAGAGCTGATAGAGACTCAGTTCATCATATAAACATGAGTTCAGTCTCTGGAGAGTAGAGATGATGAGAGAAACTGAGCTTTATCACACTCTCTAGTGTTCATTATTAGTGTGTAGTGCTAGTGTTGAGTGTTACTGAGACTGAACTAGAGCTGATAGAGACTCAGTTCATCATATAAACATGAGTTCAGTCTCTGGAGAGTAGAGATGATGAGAGAAACTGAGCTTTATCACACTCTCTAGTGTTCATTATTAGTGTGTAGTGCTAGTGTTGAGTGTTACTGAGACTGAACTAGAGCTGATAGAGACTCAGTTCATCATATAAACATGAGTTCAGTCTCTGGAGAGTAGAGATGATGGAGAAACTGAGCTTTATCACACTCTCTAGTGTTCATTATTAGTGTGTAGTGCTAGTGTTGAGTGTTACTGA
This sequence comes from Gobio gobio, assembly GCF_949357685.1. NCBI lineage: Eukaryota > Metazoa > Chordata > Actinopteri > Cypriniformes > Gobionidae > Gobio > Gobio gobio. The sequence goes on from NW_027645719.1 coordinate 106,222, forward strand.
GACTGAACTAGAGCTGATAGAGACTCAGTTCATCATATAAACATGAGTTCAGTCTCTGAGAGTAGAGATGATGAGAGAAACTGAGCTTTATCACACTCTCTAGTGTTCATTATTAGTGTGTAGTGCTAGTGTTGAGTGTCACTGAGACTGAACTAGAGCTGATAGAGACTCAGTTCATCATATAAACATGAGTTCAGTCTCTGGAGAGTAGAGATGATGGAGAAACTGAGCTTTATCACACTCTCTAGTGTTCATTATTAGTGTGTAGTGCTAGTGTTGAGTGTTACTGAGACTGAACTAGAGCTGATAGAGACTCAGTTCATCATATAAACATGAGTTCAGTCTCTGGAGAGTAGAGATGATGGAGAAACTGAGCTTTATCACACTCTCTAGTGTTCATTATTAGTGTGTAGTGCTAGTGTTGAGTGTCACTGAGACTGAACTAGAGCTGATAGAGACTCAGTTCATCATATAAACATGAGTTCAGTCTCTGGAGAGTAGAGATGATGGAGAAACTGAGCTTTATCACACTCTCTAGTGTTCATTATTAGTGTGTAGTGCTAGTGTTGAGTGTTACTGAGACTGAACTAGAGCTGATAGAGACTCAGTTCATCATATAAACATGAGTTCAGTCTCTGGAGAGTAGAGATGATGGAGAAACTGAGCTTTATTACACTCTCTAGTGTTCATTATTAGTGTGTAGTGCTAGTGTTGAGTGTTACTGAGACTGAACTAGAGCTGATAGAGACTCAGTTCATCATATAAACATGAGTTCAGTCTCTGGAGAGTAGAGATGATGAGAGAAACTGAGCTTTATCACACTCTCTAGTGTTCATTATTAGTGTGTAGTGCTAGTGTTGAGTGTTACTGAGACTGAACTAGAGCTGATAGAGACTCAGTTCATCATATAAACATGAGTTCAGTCTCTGGAGAGTAGAGATGAGAGAAACTGAGCTTTATCACACTCTCTAGTGTTCATTATTAGTGTGTAGTGCTAGTGTTGAGTGTTACTGAGACTGAACTAGAGCTGATAGAGACTCAGTTCATCATATAAACATGAGTTCAGTCTCTGGAGAGTAGAGATGATGAGAGAAACTGAGCTTTATCACACTCTCTAGTGTTCATTATTAGTGTGTAGTGCTAGTGTTGAGTGTTACTGAGACTGAACTAGAGCTGATAGAGACTCAGTTCATCATATAAACATGAGTTCAGTCTCTGGAGAGTAGAGATGATGGAGAAACTGAGCTTTATCACACTCTCTAGTGTTCATTATTAGTGTGTAGTGCTAGTGTTGAGTGTCACTGAGACTGAACTAGAGCTGATAGAGACTCAGTTCATCATATAAACATGAGTTCAGTCTCTGGAGAGTAGAGATGATGGAGAAACTGAGCTTTATCACACTCTCTAGTGTTCATTATTAGTGTGTAGTGCTAGTGTTGAGTGTTACTGAGACTGAACTAGAGCTGATAGAGACTCAGTTCATCATATAAACATGAGTTCAGTCTCTGGAGAGTAGAGATGATGAGAGAAACTGAGCTTTATCACACTCTCTAGTGTTCATTATTAGTGTGTAGTGCTAGTGTTTAGTGTTACTGAGACTGAACTAGAGCTGATAGAGACTCAGTTCATCATATAAACATGAGTTCAGTCTCTGGAGAGTAGAGATGATGGAGAAACTGAGCTTTATTACACTCTCTAGTGTTCATTATTAGTGTGTAGTGCTAGTGTTGAGTGTTACTGAGACTGAACTAGAGCTGATAGAGACTCAGTTCATCATATAAACATGAGTTCAGTCTCTGGAGAGTAGAGATGATGAGAGAAACTGAGCTTTATCACACTCTCTAGTGTTCATTATTAGTGTGTAGTGCTAGTGTTGAGTGTTACTGAGACTGAACTAGAGCTGATAGAGACTCAGTTCATCATATAAACATGAGTTCAGTCTCTGGAGAGTAGAGATGATGGAGAAACTGAGCTTTATCACACTCTCTAGTGTTCATTATTAGTGTGTAGTGCTAGTGTTGAGTGTTACTGGGACTGAACTAGAGCTGATAGAGACTCAGTTCATCATATAAACATGAGTTCAGTCTCTGGAGAGTAGAGATGATGGAGAAACTGAGCTTTATCACACTCTCTAGTGTTCATTATTAGTGTGTAGTGCTAGTGTTGAGTGTTACTGAGACTGAACTAGAGCTGATAGAGACTCAGTTCATCATATAAACATGAGTTCAGTCTCTGGAGAGTAGAGATGATGAGAGAAACTGAGCTTTATCACACTCTCTAGTGTTCATTATTAGTGTGTAGTGCTAGTGTTGAGTGTTACTGAGACTGAACTAGAGCTGATAGAGACTCAGTTCATCATATAAACATGAGTTCAGTCTCTGGAGAGTAGAGATGATGAGAGAAACTGAGCTTTATCACACTCTCTAGTGTTCATTATTAGTGTGTAGTGCTAGTGTTTAGTGTTACTGAGACTGAACTAGAGCTGATAGAGACTCAGTTCATCATATAAACATGAGTTCAGTCTCTGGAGAGTAGAGATGATGGAGAAACTGAGCTTTATCACACTCTCTAGTGTTCATTATTAGTGTGTAGTGCTAGTGTTGAGTGTTACTGGGACTGAACTAGAGCTGATAGAGACTCAGTTCATCATATAAACATGAGTTCAGTCTCTGGAGAGTAGAGATGATGGAGAAACTGAGCTTTATCACACTCTCTAGTGTTCATTATTAGTGTGTAGTGCTAGTGTTGAGTGTCACTGAGACTGAACTAGAGCTGATAGAGACTCAGTTCATCATATAAACATGAGTTCAGTCTCTGGAGAGTAGAGATGATGGAGAAACTGAGCTTTATCACACTCTCTAGTGTTCATTATTAGTGTGTAGTGCTAGTGTTGAGTGTTACTGAGACTGAACTAGAGCTGATAGAGACTCAGTTCATCATATAAACATGAGTTCAGTCTCTGGAGAGTAGAGATGATGGAGAAACTGAGCTTTATCACACTCTCTAGTGTTCATTATTAGTGTGTAGTGCTAGTGTTGAGTGTGACTGAGACTGAACTAGAGCTGATAGAGACTCAGTTCATCATATAAACATGAGTTCAGTCTCTGGAGAGTAGAGATGATGAGAGAAACTGAGCTTTATCACACTCTCTAGTGTTCATTATTAGTGTGTAGTGCTAGTGTTTAGTGTTACTGAGACTGAACTAGAGCTGATAGAGACTCAGTTCATCATATAAACATGAGTTCAGTCTCTGGAGAGTAGAGATGATGGAGAAACTGAGCTTTATCACACTCTCTAGTGTTCATTATTAGTGTGTAGTGCTAGTGTTTAGTGTTACTGAGACTGAACTAGAGCTGATAGAGACTCAGTTCATCATATAAACATGAGTTCAGTCTCTGGAGAGTAGAGATGATGAGAGAAACTGAGCTTTATCACACTCTCTAGTGTTCATTATTAGTGTGTAGTGCTAGTGTTTAGTGTTACTGAGACTGAACTAGAGCTGATAGAGACTCAGTTCATCATATAAACATGAGTTCAGTCTCTGGAGAGTAGAGATGATGAGAGAAACTGAGCTTTATCACACTCTCTAGTGTTCATTATTAGTGTGTAGTGCTAGTGTTGAGTGTTACTGAGACTGAACTAGAGCTGATAGAGACTCAGTTCATCATATAAACATGAGTTCAGTCTCTGGAGAGTAGAGATGATGGAGAAACTGAGCTTTATCACACTCTCTAGTGTTCATTATTAGTGTGTAGTGCTAGTGTTGAGTGTTACTGAGACTGAACTAGAGCTGATAGAGACTCAGTTCATCATATAAACATGAGTTCAGTCTCTGGAGAGTAGAGATGATGAGAGAAACTGAGCTTTATCACACTCTCTAGTGTTCATTATTAGTGTGTAGTGCTAGTGTTGAGTGTTACTGAGACTGAATTAGAGCTGATAGAGACTCAGTTCATCATATAAACATGAGTTCAGTCTCTGGAGAGTAGAGATGATGGAGAAACTGAGCTTTATCACACTCTCTAGTGTTCATTATTAGTGTGTAGTGCTAGTGTTGAGTGTTACTGAGACTGAACTAGAGCTGATAGAGACTCAGTTCATCATATAAACATGAGTTCAGTCTCTGGAGAGTAGAGATGAGAGAAACTGAGCTTTATCACACTCTCTAGTGTTCATTATTAGTGTGTAGTGCTAGTGTTGAGTGTTACTGGGACTGAACTAGAGCTGATAGAGACTCAGTTCATCATATAAACATGAGTTCAGTCTCTGGAGAGTAGAGATGATGAGAGAAACTGGGCTTTATCACACTCTCTAGTGTTCATTATTAGTGTGTAGTGCTAGTGTTGAGTGTTACTGAGACTGAACTAGAGCTGATAGAGACTCAGTTCATCATATAAACATGAGTTCAGTCTCTGGAGAGTAGAGATGATGAGAGAAACTGAGCTTTATCACACTCTCTAGTGTTCATTATTAGTGTGTAGTGCTAGTGTTGAGTGTTACTGAGACTGAACTAGAGCTGATAGAGACTCAGTTCATCATATAAACATGAGTTCAGTCTCTGGAGAGTAGAGATGATGGAGAAACTGAGCTTTATCACACTCTCTAGTGTTCATTATTAGTGTGTAGTGCTAGTGTTGAGTGTCACTGAGACTGAACTAGAGCTGATAGAGACTCAGTTCATCATATAAACATGAGTTCAGTCTCTGGAGAGTAGAGATGATGAGAGAAACTGAGCTTTATCACACTCTCTAGTGTTCATTATTAGTGTGTAGTGCTAGTGTTTAGTGTTACTGAGACTGAACTAGAGCTGATAGAGACTCAGTTCATCATATAAACATGAGTTCAGTCTCTGGAGAGTAGAGATGATGGAGAAACTGAGCTTTATCACACTCTCTAGTGTTCATTATTAGTGTGTAGTGCTAGTGTTGAGTGTGACTGAGACTGAACTAGAGCTGATAGAGACTCAGTTCATCATATAAACATGAGTTCAGTCTCTGGAGAGTAGAGATGATGGAGAAACTGAGCTTTATCACACTCTCTAGTGTTCATTATTAGTGTGTAGTGCTAGTGTTTAGTGTTACTGAGACTGAACTAGAGCTGATAGAGACTCAGTTCATCATATAAACATGAGTTCAGTCTCTGGAGAGTAGAGATGATGAGAGAAACTGAGCTTTATCACACTCTCTAGTGTTCATTATTAGTGTGTAGTGCTAGTGTTGAGTGTTACTGAGACTGAACTAGAGCTGATAGAGACTCAGTTCATCATATAAACATGAGTTCAGTCTCTGGAGAGTAGAGATGATGGAGAAACTGAGCTTTATCACACTCTCTAGTGTTCATTATTAGTGTGTAGTGCTAGTGTTGAGTGTTACTGAGACTGAACTAGAGCTGATAGAGACTCAGTTCATCATATAAACATGAGTTCAGTCTCTGGAGAGTAGAGATGATGAGAGAAACTGAGCTTTATCACACTCTCTAGTGTTCATTATTAGTGTGTAGCGCTAGTGTTGAGTGTTACTGAGACTGAACTAGAGCTGATAGAGACTCAGTTCATCATATAAACATGAGTTCAGTCTCTGGAGAGTAGAGATGATGGAGAAACTGAGCTTTATCACACTCTCTAGTGTTCATTATTAGTGTGTAGTGCTAGTGTTGAGTGTTACTGAGACTGAACTAGAGCTGATAGAGACTCAGTTCATCATATAAACATGAGTTCAGTCTCTGGAGAGTAGAGATGATGGAGAAACTGAGCTTTATCACACTCTCTAGTGTTCATTATTAGTGTGTAGTGCTAGTGTTGAGTGTCACTGAGACTGATCTAGAGCTGATAGAGACTCAGTTCATCATATAAACATGAGTTCAGTCTCTGGAGAGTAGAGATGATGGAGAAACTGAGCTTTATCACACTCTCTAGTGTTCATTATTAGTGTGTAGTGCTAGTGTTGAGTGTGACTGAGACTGCACTAGAGCTGATAGAGACTCAGTTCATCATATAAACATGAGTTCAGTCTCTGGAGAGAAGAGATGATGAGAGAAACTGAGCTTTATCACACTCTCTAGTGTTCATTATTAGTGTGTAGTGCTAGTGTTGAGTGTTACTGAGACTGAATTAGAGCTGATAGAGACTCAGTTCATCATATAAACATGAGTTCAGTCTCTGGAGAGTAGAGATGAGAGAAACTGAGCTTTATCACACTCTCTAGTGTTCATTATTAGTGTGTAGTGCTAGTGTTGAGTGTGACTGAGACTGAACTAGAGCTGATAGAGACTCAGTTCATCATATAAACATGAGTTCAGTCTCTGGAGAGTAGAGATGATGAGAGAAACTGAGCTTTATCACACTCTCTAGTGTTCATTATTAGTGTGTAGTGCTAGTGTTGAGTGTCACTGAGACTGAACTAGAGCTGATAGAGACTCAGTTCATCATATAAACATGAGTTCAGTCTCTGGAGAGTAGAGATGATGGAGAAACTGAGCTTTATCACACTCTCTAGTGTTCATTATTAGTGTGTAGTGCTAGTGTTGAGTGTTACTGAGACTGAACTAGAGCTGATAGAGACTCAGTTCATCATATAAACATGAGTTCAGTCTCTGGAGAGTAGAGATGATGGAGAAACTGAGCTTTATTACACTCTCTAGTGTTCATTATTAGTGTGTAGTGCTAGTGTTGAGTGTTACTGAGACTGAACTAGAGCTGATAGAGACTCAGTTCATCATATAAACATGAGTTCAGTCTCTGGAGAGTAGAGATGATGAGAGAAACTGAGCTTTATCACACTCTCTAGTGTTCATTATTAGTGTGTAGTGCTAGTGTTGAGTGTGACTGAGACTGAACTAGAGCTGATAGAGACTCAGTTCATCATATAAACATGAGTTCAGTCTCTGGAGAGTAGAGATGAGAGAAACTGAGCTTTATCACACTCTCTAGTGTTCATTATTAGTGTGTAGTGCTAGTGTTGAGTGTTACTGAGACTGAACTAGAGCTGATAGAGACTCAGTTCATCATATAAACATGAGTTCAGTCTCTGGAGAGTAGAGATGATGGAGAAACTGAGCTTTATCACACTCTCTAGTGTTCATTATTAGTGTGTAGTGCTAGTGTTGAGTGTTACTGAGACTGAACTAGAGCTGATAGAGACTCAGTTCATCATATAAACATGAGTTCAGTCTCTGGAGAGTAGAGATGATGGAGAAACTGAGCTTTATCACACTCTCTAGTGTTCATTATTAGTGTGTAGTGCTAGTGTTGAGTGTGACTGAGACTGAACTAGAGCTGATAGAGACTCAGTTCATCATATAAACATGAGTTCAGTCTCTGGAGAGTAGAGATGATGGAGAAACTGAGCTTTATCACACTCTCTAGTGTTCATTATTAGTGTGTAGTGCTAGTGTTGAGTGTTACTGGGACTGAACTAGAGCTGATAGAGACTCAGTTCATCATATAAACATGAGTTCAGTCTCTGGAGAGTAGAGATGATGGAGAAACTGAGCTTTATCACACTCTCTAGTGTTCATTATTAGTGTGTAGTGCTAGTGTTGAGTGTTACTGAGACTGAACTAGAGCTGATAGAGACTCAGTTCATCATATAAACATGAGTTCAGTCTCTGGAGAGTAGAGATGATGAGAGAAACTGAGCTTTATCACACTCTCTAGTGTTCATTATTAGTGTGTAGTGCTAGTGTTTAGTGTTACTGAGACTGAACTAGAGCTGATAGAGACTCAGTTCATCATATAAACATGAGTTCAGTCTCTGGAGAGTAGAGATGATGGAGAAACTGAGCTTTATCACACTCTCTAGTGTTCATTATTAGTGTGTAGTGCTAGTGTTGAGTGTTACTGGGACTGAACTAGAGCTGATAGAGACTCAGTTCATCATATAAACATGAGTTCAGTCTCTGGAGAGTAGAGATGATGAGAGAAACTGAGCTTTATCACACTCTCTAGTGTTCATTATTAGTGTGTAGTGCTAGTGTTTAGTGTTACTGAGACTGAACTAGAGCTGATAGAGACTCAGTTCATCATATAAACATGAGTTCAGTCTCTGGAGAGTAGAGATGATGAGAGAAACTGAGCTTTATCACACTCTCTAGTGTTCATTATTAGTGTGTAGTGCTAGTGTTGAGTGTTACTGAGACTGAACTAGAGCTGATAGAGACTCAGTTCATCATATAAACATGAGTTCAGTCTCTGGAGAGTAGAGATGATGGAGAAACTGAGCTTTATCACACTCTCTAGTGTTCATTATTAGTGTGTAGTGCTAGTGTTGAGTGTTACTGAGACTGAACTAGAGCTGATAGAGACTCAGTTCATCATATAAACATGAGTTCAGTCTCTGGAGAGTAGAGATGATGAGAGAAACTGAGCTTTATCACACTCTCTAGTGTTCATTATTAGTGTGTAGTGCTAGTGTTTAGTGTTACTGAGACTGAACTAGAGCTGATAGAGACTCAGTTCATCATATAAACATGAGTTCAGTCTCTGGAGAGTAGAGATGATGAGAGAAACTGAGCTTTATCACACTCTCTAGTGTTCATTATTAGTGTGTAGTGCTAGTGTTGAGTGTTACTGAGACTGAACTAGAGCTGATAGAGACTCAGTTCATCATATAAACATGAGTTCAGTCTCTGGAGAGTAGAGATGATGGAGAAACTGAGCTTTATCACACTCTCTAGTGTTCATTATTAGTGTGTAGTGCTAGTGTTGAGTGTTACTGAGACTGAACTAGAGCTGATAGAGACTCAGTTCATCATATAAACATGAGTTCAGTCTCTGGAGAGTAGAGATGATGGAGAAACTGAGCTTTATCACACTCTCTAGTGTTCATTATTAGTGTGTAGCGCTAGTGTTGAGTGTTACTGAGACTGAACTAGAGCTGATAGAGACTCAGTTCATCATATAAACATGAGTTCAGTCTCTGGAGAGTAGAGATGATGGAGAAACTGAGCTTTATCACACTCTCTAGTGTTCATTATTAGTGTGTAGTGCTAGTGTTGAGTGTTACTGAGACTGAACTAGAGCTGATAGAGACTCAGTTCATCATATAAACATGAGTTCAGTCTCTGGAGAGTAGAGATGATGGAGAAACTGAGCTTTATCACACTCTCTAGTGTTCATTATTAGTGTGTAGTGCTAGTGTTGAGTGTCACTGAGACTGATCTAGAGCTGATAGAGACTCAGTTCATCATATAAACATGAGTTCAGTCTCTGGAGAGTAGAGATGATGGAGAAACTGAGCTTTATCACACTCTCTAGTGTTCATTATTAGTGTGTAGTGCTAGTGTTGAGTGTGACTGAGACTGCACTAGAGCTGATAGAGACTCAGTTCATCATATAAACATGAGTTCAGTCTCTGGAGAGAAGAGATGATGAGAGAAACTGAGCTTTATCACACTCTCTAGTGTTCATTATTAGTGTGTAGTGCTAGTGTTGAGTGTTACTGAGACTGAATTAGAGCTGATAGAGACTCAGTTCATCATATAAACATGAGTTCAGTCTCTGGAGAGTAGAGATGAGAGAAACTGAGCTTTATCACACTCTCTAGTGTTCATTATTAGTGTGTAGTGCTAGTGTTGAGTGTTACTGAGACTGAACTAGAGCTGATAGAGACTCAGTTCATCATATAAACATGAGTTCAGTCTCTGGAGAGTAGAGATGATGGAGAAACTGAGCTTTATCACACTCTCTAGTGTTCATTATTAGTGTGTAGTGCTAGTGTTGAGTGTTACTGAGACTGAACTAGAGCTGATAGAGACTCAGTTCATCATATAAACATGAGTTCAGTCTCTGGAGAGTAGAGATGATGAGAGAAACTGAGCTTTATCACACTCTCTAGTGTTCATTATTAGTGTGTAGTGCTAGTGTTGAGTGTTACTGAGACTGAACTAGAGCTGATAGAGACTCAGTTCATCATATAAACTCTTGGAGAAGTGACTGAGATCATTAATAAAGATGGTGTTGATTAAAGAGGAGAGTGAAGACCTGAGGATTGAAAATGTATTCAGTTTGAAACATGAAGAAACTAAGGAACAAACAGAGAAAGAGGAGAGAGAAGACATGAAGATTGAAGAAACATTGAGAGTGAAACATGAAGAAACTGAGGAACAAACAGAGAAAGAAGAGAGTGAAGACGTGAAGATTGAAGAAACATTGAGAGTGAAACATGAAGAAACTGAAGAACAAACAGGTTGGTTTCATTCTCAAAGCTGAACTCAGTCATTTGATATTTTCAAGTCTACACGCTCACAGATCCTCTCATTATAACAAGCAAATTATAACAAGCAAAGCTTATACTCAATGTAAATAATTGTTTGTGCTGTTAGATTCATTGGTTTATAGAGGGATTTTCTGTCAATCACTATAACAGCTGCACTGCTCGCTTTCTGTAGTCTAAACTACATTCACAATTTGAAGAAAAGTTTTGTCATGTTTCTTAGAGGACCAACGTCCACATATACCGCAAAGTTTCCGGAATGACGAGCGCTTTTAATTGACTGAATCCGCTATCCTGTTCTGCGAGTCGCTCGTGAAATGGCCTAGACCAGGTAAACCCAGCCCAAACTGCAGGCGATTTGATTTCGCCCTGTACCTCAGAAGCAGGATAGAAATATGTACAAGTTTCCAGCCTGTTACAAATTTGCGGGGACCAATCAGAAACGATAAATGCCGTTTTGACGCTCTATGTTGCGTGACTGATCACTGATCACAGTTCAAGCGGCCGCGCCACGCGCACGTGCGAGAATGCGATCATCTGTGAACGCGATCGATCATCTCATCTCATCATCTCTCTAAAGAATAAACATGAATGACCACCTGAAGGTATTGTAGCAACAATGAGTTTCGGGGAATAATTAATTCAAATGGTGTAAATATTCATGAGTCTATGAATGTGACTTGCTTGTTGTACAGGTCAATTTTAATTTATAACGGAACGTTTAATCATGTTAAAGTAACCCTTATCCAAATTGATTCCTTCATCAATTGTCAATTTTGAAAACCTTAAGAAACATTAATCTGTTTGATCAGGACAAATAATATTCCCTATGTTTGCACAAATTGTATTACTGAAATAGTAACAAGAAAACCAAGCTTAGTTGGTAGCTAAGATCTTACATCTCATTGACTTCGAGCTTGTGAGCAAAACAGATTCAGTTCAATGAAATTATTGGGTTTTAATAAAACAACTTAAAGTATATAAAGCTACAATTCACACGGGGTAAATATGCACATACATGTAGGAGAAAACAAACAATATGGTACCAACAAGGAAAAGTCAAACTTAAGAAATGATATAAAGGGGAAGAGAATGATGGAAAGAGAGAGAGAGAGAGAGGGAGAGGGAGAGGGAGAGGGAGAGGGAGAGGGAGAGGGAGAGGGAGAGGGAGGCAGTCCTGTCGCAAGAGACCTCAAGAAATTATCACTCCAGGAATAATTCAGACAACTTTTACACGCAGTTTGTGAAATAAAAATACTTGCATTAATATGGCCTTTCGTGTGTAAGTGTCTGTGCCCGAGTCGTCAGGGTAGTTCGGTACGGATCTTCGGGTTCCAGGAGGATTTCTCTGAAGCTTTGGAAGGCTGCCGGTCTTTTCTCCGTGATGGGGAGGCCAAGGCTCTCTCTTGTGGTGACGGAATGCCCAGGGCTCTTTCCCTCAATGGCAATAATGCAAAGAGTTAACGGTCAGTCCCCGTTCTTATGGTCGCCATGGCTAACGCCTTATTCTGGAGTGATCCAATCGCGCACGAGAGACCAAAGGCGCAAGTTTTTCATTGTCCTTTGTTCGTGGACACCCCCCCTCCTCCTCTTGGCTAATCAAGAGGGGTGATAAAGTTTAAGCCTCTCTTCTTAGCTGTCTCAGCTGGAAAGCTGGTATTTCTGTAATAATGCATCTTGTGGTAATTTGTGAACTAGATTCGGTACAGTCGGGTTTCTGTGATCGAGAAGATACCAAACACTATCGTTCTGCGATTTGAGAATACAGAGATACAGGAATTTTTACAGTTACTGGCATACAAAATTAATTTTACATACAGTAAACATCCTAGCTATTTTAATACATCAAATCAACACAATATATATATTTAAACATTAGGCTGTCTCGAGGCTGTTTTTTTTTTTATCCACATGGTTCCTATAAGGCGGATGTGTGAGATGAGTCCGAAAGTTCAGTGTGTTCAACTATGTGTGTGTGTGTGTGTGTGTGCGCTCATTCGCACAAAAGAGTATGTGTGTGGCTTGAAGTCACGCGCATATCTCGGGGCCATAAAGTCCAACGCTCGAATCTCTTCAAGAGACAGGGGCTTCTTGGGTTGTAAATTAACTTTAGATAGCCGCATAACACAGACCCTTTGTTTAGTATGATCTGATTAATATTATTAATATAAAAATATTTTTATACCACTTTTTAATGTGTGATTGTGTAAAGGTGTTCACGAGATGCCAACGTTTTGCGAACTTGCTTTCAACGTCAAACACTCGTTCTCATGGAGACGGAGGTGTGCACGGAGGGGAGGGGCTGTGTGTGTGTGTGGCGCGCGGCGCGTATGTGAGAGAGACGCAGGGAAAGGAAATGCAGCTGAACATTATTTGCTCTATGAAAGACATTGATAAAGACAAAAACTAAAGACATTTAATCTATAATTTTATTTTATTTTAGTTAGTTTTGCCAAACACACATTACAGTTTTGGTTAGTTATAATTTTTTTGTAATGCCTCGTTTTTATTTTTATTTCAGTTAACGACAACCCACCTAGTTTTCATTTTTCCGTTCCCTTTCGTTAATGATTATAACCTTGGTAACGATGAGACGAGATGAAGTTACTTGCAGTAGCGCTCCGGTCTGCAACGCTGCATTATCTTGATAGCACAATGGCTCTTTGTACTTCTGTCCAACTTCCGACTTTTCGGCTATTTTTCTGTAGCTGAATATAAATTATTTGTATTATACCATTATAATGTGCAACAATATACAGTAAAAACACGATAACCATATTCTGACTCGTGTGTAGCCTATATGTAGCCTTTGTTCTGCACGATAACTGGCGCGCTCTGCTTTATTAGTGTTTTTTTTCCGCTCGTGCTGCTTGAGCTTATAATGCTTGAAAACCTTAAGATATAACGTAAGCTTGTTGTGTATACCTAATTATGAGTTGTTCAGAAATAGTGACGACAACTTGATGAATAAAAAAAAAAAATATATATATATATATATATATATATATATATATATATATATATATATATATATATATATATATATATATATATATATATATATATATGTATGTCTTTCTCCTTTTATCAAAATAACGTAATTTAAATAAACGAATATTCGAATATCCGTTTTTTATGAGCCCAAATATTCGAATACAATATTTTGGAAAAATGCCCATCCCTACTGTTTTCATTAGGTGCGTTTACATGGAGCACTGTAATCGGTTTAAAAGTCCAAACCTAATGAAAATGCTGCAGATAAACACCTCAATCGGAATAAACTTAGATGAACCACGACTTTTAGCAATAAAATAGCTAAGTTACTGGATCACTTCATTATATTTCTCAGCAATGATGGGGTTACATCGCTATTTTTAAGTAATAAACGCACATCTTCGTTAACCCCTAGAAGTCAGCTGTTTTAGGGCCCTTTAGAAGTTTTGACATCCTCTAACATTTGTGTTTTTTTCAGTTGCTTATAAACACATCAATGGCAAACGTGTAATTACACTGTATTCAGCACAAACTGGGCTACCATAATATGTGAGCAACATGTATATACATGCTTGTATTTTTGAGAGAATAATGTTTATGCATAATTTTTGGAAAAAAAAAAATTAAAATTAAGGCTTCAAAACATACAATAGATATGTGTTCACAAGACCTTTGATTATTGGGTGTTTTTGCTTCAAAATGATGTGAGAATCATTGAATATATTGTTTTATGTGAATGAGTAGGCTCATTTACATTTTGTAAAACACTTTTTCTTTACTCAGGCCTTATGCGAGTAGGTGTGAACGAACCATGAATAATGTTTTGATCACTCCTGAGAAACAAAGACCTGCATAATAATGAGCTGCATAATAAATGAGCTTCAGGTAGGCCTACTAGATTTTAAGTTTACTAGAGAAGTACAGTAACAGTAAAAAAAAAAAGTTTTCTGGGGGAAAAATCTAAATGTTTTTTTACTCAAAGCAAGCTAAATTATCTGCCAAAAAAGAAACAAGATTTCAATCAGAAATGTTTTTGAAAGAGGAGCAAAAAAAAACTGTAATATTGTGACACTGAACCCAATTCAATATTCAATAAATACAAATAACTGAATAATTGGTAATGATGAATGTTATAAGTAAAATATTTGGGATTTAAAACAACATAATTCAATGCAATTATGATTTCAAACAGTATCTGGTGACTTTAGGTTGATTGGGACACTTTTTCCCAGTCATTTCAATGGCAAATATTTTCTGAATCATTTGGAAACTATTAAATACACACAATGCTCAAATATAATTTCAAGCTTCATTCAGAAACACGTGAAATGCATGAGCTAGCGCTAAGGCTATTGTCTGCTATATTGGTATCAAATATACTAATATATTTATTATACCAGTCTGTTATAATATATAAAATATATTAAAAACATTTATTAAAATTAAGATACAATTTATACAAAACGAAATTCACTGTAAAAAAGGCAATTAATACTCAAATATCATTTCTATCTTCAGTTCATTTATGAGATGCGTGCAATGCGGCTAAGGCTATTGTCTGTTATATTGACTTCTTATAAAATAAGAAGCAACTATATTAAAAATGTCTCGGTTACATATGTAACCCTCGTTCCCTGAAGGAGGGAACGGAGACGTACGTCGGAACTGACCAACGAATTGGGATCTGATCTCAGAGACCAATCTACTTTGAGTGTGTTAAAAACGAGCCAATGGAGATTGGCATGCGATCCACGCATTCCACGCTCCGCCCCGTGGTGCGGGTACAAATAAGGAAGTGGAATGCTAGATCATTGCTTTTTTTCTGCTGAGGAGCCTAGCGGAAGCGCAGCACCTGGCGACGGGACGTACGTCTCTGTTCCCTCCTTCAGGACCACCCAGTGTGACTATTTGATAACGCTGGGAAAGCGTGCCCGTCTCGGGAGAAGGTATGCTGCGGAGCCACATCCTTCAGTGGAAGGATTGGTGGCGGAATACACATATGGACTAACCTAGCAGGGTAGTGCAACATATGGCAGTCTCTGTGGTGGTTCCAGCCTGGTTCCAGGGGGGAAAGAACACGCCCAGAGATGACAGAGCGGGCTCTGTCAAGGGAAAGACACGTGGTTAGCCAAGTAGGTTAGCAGGTACCGTGGAAGAATACACATATGGGGTTGCCGTGAAGGAACCGCTACATATGGAACCCAGCCTACACACACACACGTTACACAAGCATACAGGTGCAGGCCTGGCGTCAGACGGCCGCAACGTCTGGCACCGCAGGGGTGACGGAGGAGCTCGACAGGGTTAGCCGTTTCCGTGGAACACAATTGGAGACAATAGACACTAGGGATGGGTCGCGATTTTCGAATATTCGATTAGTTATTTAATTATAGAATATCGAATAGTATGTGCGATTATCGTCCAAAAAAAATCCCCATGTTGTCGGTGCTGATGTGGTGCTGACGCGTTCATGTAACCAGAGGCGCTGCCAATAACGCTCCTAAAAGCTGCCAGTCGGCTCTCAGGGTGTTTCATACTGGACATGTTTACTGCGGTCCGAGCCTGATTCTTCCCTCCGCCTCCGCAGTGTTGGTCTGGTTTCACACTCAACTTGAACCCTGGTGCGTTTGCGTTCATCTGACGTCATCACAGACGTGCACGGGCCTGATAGAAAACAGAACGCGGGTCAATATGGGCTTTTTTAAATTAATTTGGTGCTATTATGTGCAGCTGAGTAAACGACACTTGGGTTAACCGTATGTGTGTCGCTTGAAGGCGGCTTTGCTGCTTGCAAACAGACTCTTTTGAGGAGACGGTGAATTGCCATTCATTTGCTGCCCTGATTGCACTCTATGCGCGAATACACTGCAGGCTCACTCTCGCGATCGTATCCAGGGTAAATCATCAACACTATCATCTCTTACGTGTATGTTATTGAACTAATGACATTGTAATCGGCTAAAACGCATGTGCTGGTTACTACCCGAGTGCTGACAGTTTGCACATTCACGTGAATCGTGGCACAGCTCCGAGAGCAACCGAACTCCGGTTGTGTGTTCTCGGGTTTGGTACCTCAGTGCACACCAAGCTCTGTAGGTAAGCTTTCACATTAGCAATTTTTCATGCTAACCGTGCCCCATTCCGAACTAAAATGCCAGAGTTAAAACGCCTTGGACAACAGAAGAATAACACATCGTCTCACGCGCATGCTGTAGTGTGGCATTTATCGGTTGCGGTAACTTGGGGCGATGTCACATTACAGTCATATGTTTCAGCATGTTACAATAAATATATGGCTTGAGTTGATATAGCCTATTCCCTAATGAATTAAACAGTTTGTTATCCTACAGATTGAGAGCGTGAATGGTCTCTCTCCCCCTCTCTGTTTATACGCGTGTAGCCTTTACATGCGTGCATGCGGGGGAGGAGTTGCGATTTTCGAATAAAAATCGAATAATTCCCAGCGATCGTCGAATATAATTTTTGCTTGAAATGCCCATCCCTAATAGACACGTATCCGGCCCAGAGGGCGGGAGTGGTGTTACAAGCTGACACTTAGAACGGGCACTTAACGCTACTGGCCCCTGGGGCCGAGGATGAGGGAAGATACCGGCTCTACATGATGGCTATAGAATCTAGCGAACGTGTTAGGTATCGCCCAGCCCGCAACTCTACATATATCTGTCACCTTGAGTCAGCGCCCAGGAGGAAGCAACACTCCTTGTTAAGTGTGCTTGCAACCCGAACGGGCAAGGTACATCTTGGGACTGGTAAGCCAAGATGATAGCATCCACTATCCAGTGGGCTAACCTCTGCTTGGAGACAGCCTTTCTCTTCTGCTGGCCTCCGTAACAGACGAAGAGTTGCTCTGAGGTCCGAAAGCTTTGAGTCCGGTCAATGTAAGCGCGAAGAGCGCAAACGGGACACAAAGCCAGGGCTGGGTCTGCCTTGCAGGTTCACTACCTGGTCCCGGAAGGGAGTGGTAGGAACCTTGGGCACGTATCCAGGCCGGGGTCTCAAGACAACGTGAGAGATGTCCGGCCCGAATTCTAGGCACGGTTCGTTGACCGAAAGAGCATGCAGGTCCCCTACCTTCTTAATGGAGGCCAATGCCGTCAGAAGCACTGTCTTCATCGACAGGATTTTAAGCTCCACAGACTGCAAAGGCTCAAGGGGAGGGCTCTGAAGTGCTCTGAGCACTAGAGCCAAGTCCCAAGAGGGTAATGAGTTTGGACGAGGAGGATTTAGCCTCCTCGCACCTCTGAGGAACCTGACGATTAGGTTGTGCTTTCCCAAGGACTTCCCTTCGACTGCATCATGATATGCCACTATTGCTGCGACGTACACTTTGAGGGTGGAGGGAGACAGCCTTCGCTCCAGCCCATCTTGCAGGAAAGAAAGCACGACACTAACCAAACACCTTTGGGGGTCATCTCGGTGGGAAGAGCACCATTCAACGAACAGGTTCCACTTCAAAGCGTAGAGGCGCCTCGTAGAGGGGGCTCTAACAGAAGAGATGGTGTCCACCACTGCCTGTGGTAGACCACCTAGAACCTCCGCGTCCCGTCCAGGGACCAGACATGGAGTTTCCAGAGGTCTGGACGCGGGTGCCATAGAGTGCCCCGTCCCTGAGAAAGAAGGTCCCTTCTCAGGGGAATCGGCCAAGGAGGGGCTGTCGCAAGGAGAGTTAGTTCTGGGAACCAGGTGCGGTTGGGCCAGTAGGGCGCAACTAACAAGACCTGCTCCTTGTCCTTCCTGACCTTGCACAGGGTCTGTGCAAGAAGGCTCACTGGGGGAAACGCATATTTGCGCAGGTCCCGGGGCCAGCTGTGCGCCAGTCCCGGGGCCAGCTGTGCGCCAGTGCATCCGTGCTGAGGTTGCCCCCGGTCAGGGAATAGTACCACTGGCAATGGGTCGAGTCCGGAGAGGCAAACAGGTCTACCTGTGCGGCTCCGAAGAGGTCCGATATCAGCTGGACCGTCTGGGGATGGAGTCGCCACTCTTCCGGAGGTGCAGGCTGCTGTGAGAGCTCGTCGTCTGTCCGGTTGAGCGCACCTGGGACATAAATGGCACGAAGCGACCTCAGATGCTTCTGACTCCAAAGGAGGAGGTGGCGGGCGAGTTGGAACATGCAACAGGAGCGTAGACCACCCTGACGGTTGATGTACGCAACGGCTGCAGTGTTGTCTGTACGGACTAGTACATGCTTGCCACGTAGCGGCCCCTTGAGGCGGCGCAGTGCCAAGTGTACTGCTAACAACTCGAATGCAATTGAGGTCCCGTCCACAGACCTGAAACTGCATGCCCGTTGTACGTGGCCCCCCAGCCCGTGGAAGAGGCATCCGTGAAGAGTACAGCATGCATGGACACTTGTTCTCAGGGCACCCCGGCCCGGAGAAATGAAGCGTCGGACCACGGGCTGAAAGTTTGGCAGCAGTAAGGAGTCACTGGGACCCGGTACTGGCTGCTCTGCCACGCCCACCTTGGGACTCGGCAATGAAGCCAGTGTTGAAGCGGTCTCATATGAAGCAATCCGGGCGGTGTTACCGCGGCTGCAGATGCCATATGCCCCAGGAGCCTCTGAAAAAATTTCAGTGGGGCCGCTGTCCTGCCTTTGAATGAATTCAAGCAGTTCAACACCGACCGGACCCGCTCTTCCGTGAGGCGTGTTGTCTGGCTGACCGAATCCAGCTCCATACTGAGATAAGAGGGGACAGAGTCTGTGGGGGACAGAGTTTGCTCTTCTCTCGGTTGACCCGAAGGCCCAACAGGCTGAGGTGACTGAGCACCATGTCCCTGTTTTCGCACAACTGCTCTCGAGACAGGGCGAGTATGAGCCAGTCAGCGAGATAGTTGAGGATGCGACCTCGCCGCGTTCTCTTAGCAGAACAATGGCTGCCTCTGCGACTTTTGTGAAGACGCGAGGCGACGGACCGCCGGAAGGGCAGGACTTTGTACTGATTTGCCTTCCCCTCGAACGCAAAGCGTAGGAACGGTCTGTGTCGAGGAGGGAAGAAACATGAAAGTACGCATCCTTCAGGTCGATCGCTGCGAACCAATCTTGGGGACGGATGCATTCAAAAATGCATTTCTGCGTTAACATCCGGAACGGGAGCTTGTGCAGGGCCCGATTCAGGATACGCAGATCCAAGATTGGCTGTAACCCACCACCTTTCTTGGGTACCATGAAGTAGGGGCTGTAGAACCCCACCTTCATATCGGCTGGAGGAACCGGCTCGACCGGACTCAACCCCGTTTGAGGTTTCATAGTCTCGACTGCGGATCTCTAGAGCCGAGTGACGCGCTGGGTTGCCGTGGCAACCCCCGCTGTCAGCCGGCGCCCGACGGCACACGGCGCGCTGAACCCTCAAGCCCTTACGAGAAGGCTTGAGACGAACAACGCGTGGATGTGACCATGCTCTCCTAAAAGCAATCTCACATGTTTATATGTGAGAGAGATCGTGGCCGTCAAATGAGGACAGGAAACGACCGCATCCAGAAACACCGGTTTGAATGACATCTTGAAAAAGACGCAGGGTCAAACCGTGTTGCTTTTTTAGAAAGGAAAATTGCTCTTTTTATGTGATGAAGCACTCAGGGAGATGACCGCGGCACCACACAGTACAAAGGTCCAACTCTTTGATCTCCGTTGAAGCAGCCACCTGCTGAGACGCGCTGTCACACTCGCACTGGAAGCAGCAGTCATTCCTCTCACGAGACTCGTCGTTTACACTTCGTAGAAACAGGAAATATTCACTGTTCGGCTCCGGACAAAAAAGCAATGATCTAGCATTCCACTTCCTTATTTATAACCGCAGGGCAGAGCGTGGAATGTGTGGATCGCATGCCAATCTCCATTGGCTCGTTTTTAACACACTCAAAGTAGATTGGTCTCTGAGATCAGATCCCAATTCATCGGTCAGTTACGACGTACGTCGAACGTGACCGACTGAAAGGGAACATTGATTAAAATTAAGATACAATTTATATAAAATGAAAACAGGCCAAATAAATCTTGTCTAAACAGTCTTGCCATGTTGCATCAGGATTTATATATTTTTTTTATTAGTCTTTTTGCGTTTCATATTCACAGATGCTAACTGAATAAACTTACCACAATCAGCCCTGAATCAGCTTTCCATGAGGAGAATTATTCCAGGATTATTACTCAAACCGATGTATCTGACCCATAGCTTCACTAGTTGTGTTTGTATGAGTTGATGTGTGTGTGGGCGTCAACACATGGATTGCCTGTATTTGAATCTGAATGAGCGTGCGGTCTGTGGGCGTGACCGCATTAGCGGATAATGAGTCAGTAATGAGTTGACTGATATCTCTCACTTTTCACACAGATTACATAAACACAGAATATTTGTTTTCGTTTTGATTTACATGACTTAAAACCTGACATTTCAACGTTTCTTTAGACATATGTCTCATGTTTGTATGTCAAAGTTTCACAAAACACAAAAAAATAGAAACTTAACAGAATATAATGATGTATAACACTTGCATGAATGATAAAAAACGACAGATTTATTTGAGTCTCTTTGGCACTGATAAGAAAAAAAGAGCCGATTGCGCCGGTGCGACCGCCGACTCGAGGGGGGTAAGTTGTCAATGTTTTGTCAATTGTCAAGAGGGCTGACCTCTTGTAACCAAGTAGCTCCCTTTTTAGGTACTAAATCGTCATCGGAGGCTGACATGCTGCTCTTCTAGTATACTCTCAGACAGGTGTTGTTGTTGTGCGTGCTAGAGAACGTAAATGCGCCAACTAGGATAGGTTATATATCATACTACCCTATACCCTGCTATTGATGCTTTAAATGTCTAAATTGTTTTATGTCTGTTTCTGCCCTAGATCTCATGGCATTGAAAGAGGCAAGTCATGAACTCAATGAAAGGGAAGAAGAGAAAGACCATTATGATAAACATCATGGTTTCATGACTGGAGAAAGATCGACACAGGCTAAAAAGACTTCCTCACAAAAAAGAGCTCAAAAGACAGGCACTAAAAGTCATTTATCCTGCCCACAGTGTGGAAAGAGTTTCAGAAATAAAGGACACCTTAATGTCCACATGAGAACTCACACTGGAGAGAAGCCTTACACCTGCCAACAGTGTGGAAAGAGTTTCACTCATAAAGAAAGCCTTGACAGTCACATGAGAATTCACACTGGAGAGAAGCCTTACACCTGCCAACAGTGTGGAAAGAGTTTCACTCATAAAGAAAGCCTTGACAGTCACATGAGAATTCACACTGGAGAGAAGCCTTACACCTGCCCACAGTGTGGAAAGAGTTTCACTCATAAAGGAAACCTTGAGAAACACATTAAAATTCACACTGGAGAGAAGCCTCACACCTGCCAACAGTGTGGAAATAGTTTCACTCATAAAGGAACCCTTGAGAAACACATTAAAATTCACACTGGAGAGAAGCCTTACACCTGCCAACAGTGTGGAAAGAGTTTCACTCATAAAGGAACCCTTGAGAAACACATTCAAGTTCACACTGGAGAGAAGCCTCACACCTGCCAACAGTGTGGAAAGAGTTTCAGAAATAAAGGACACCTTAATGTCCACATGAGAGTTCACACTGGAGAGAAACCTTACACCTGCCAACAATGTGGAAAGAGTTTCACTCATAAAGAAAGCCTTGACAGGCACATGAGAATTCACACTGGAGAGAAACCTTACACCTGCCAACAGTGTGGAAAGAGTTTCACTCATAAAGAAAGCCTTGACAGGCACATGAGAATTCACACTGAAGAGAAACCTTACACCTGCCAACAGTGTGGAAAGAGTTTCAGACGTAAAGGAAACCTTAAAGTCCACATGCAAGTTCACACTGGAGAGAAGCCTTACACCTGCACTCTGTGTGGAAAGAGTTTCAATGAAAAAGGAAACCTTAAAGTCCACATGAGAGTTCACATCATCAGAGACATTAATCACCCTGCAAACTCTCACTTCACCCTGCTGCCATCTGGTAAGCGCTTCCGTAGCCTGATGGCAAAGACTGAAAGACTCAGGAGGAGTTTCTTCCCCCAGGCCATCAGACTCCTGAACTCAGTCACGTGACTTCACTTCACCCCGCACACGCATAAACATACGGTTTTTTAACATTAACATCCACATACTGCAATTGCACTGCACTTTACTTTCCTATTGTTACTGCGTAACAACCTGTAATAAACCTTGCACATTATACTTCTTTATATATACATATATATATATTTTATGTTAACCACTTATTTTTAAGTCTACAGTTTATCTCACTTATCATATCCACATATTTTTTATATTTTTATTTTATCTTATTTCCTATTTTTATCTTTACTTGATTTATTTATAATTCTACTTATGTTAATACTTTTTATTCTAATTCTAATTTTATTCTATTTCTATTTTAATTTCTTGTAACTATTATTTGCACTGTCCATGGAGCGGACCTGTTTACATTTCACTGCCAGTTGTATATTGTGTATATAACTGTGTATGTGACAAATAAAACTCTTGAATCTTGAATCTTGAAAAACACTGGAGAGAAGCCTTACACCTGCACTCTGTGTGGGAATGGCTTCACACGGAAATTAAGCCTTAGGAGACACATGAATATTCACACTGGAGAAAAGCTGTGACGTGATCAATTTTGAATTTTACAGTGTGGGTCAGATTTAAAGATAACCTTAATGTCGAGGTCAGACTGCACGATTTTCAAACTGGTCGGATCACTGCTCTTCACACAGTGGTAGCATTCAGTCTCTGCTCTTTTTGTCCATATCGCCCCGGGCCTCCCTTGAACATATGCATCAGTGGAAAACATAGAGAAACTTGTTCAATTTCAAAATGGATGTCTTGTTGAGAACTTGTGACATATGCATTAGTAGAAAAACAACACTCTACACAATTCTTCCTTACAGGGATCTTCTGTCATGTGCGTAATTATGTGTTCAAAATGTTCTCTGAAACTAGTAAAATGTTAGTCTTCAAACTGTTTTAGTTGTCATCAGTGTGGAAAGAGTTTCCCATATCAAAGAGACCAGAAACAACATTTGCAAACTCATTCTGGAAAAAAACTGCAGTGTTTATCTGTGTTACAAGGTTTAAAGAAGCAGCCATTTCAAAAATCAACTGATTTGTCTTTTGCCATTATGCTTACAAATACACCTGAAAAGTCATGCAGATCTGAGGCTCTGCCATTTCAAATGGCACCAGAAAATATGTATCTGTGTGAAATTAGCGCTATATTAAAGGTGCCCTAGAATGAAAAATTGAATTAACCATGGCATAGTTGAATAACAAGAGTTCAGTACATGGACATAACATACAGCGAGTCTCAAACACCATTGCTTCAAACACCATTGCTTCCTCCTTCATATGTAGTACTGTTGTGCAACAGTCGGGATAATTAATATGTACGCCCCCAACATTTGCATATGCCAGCACAAAATAAGGCCAAGCGGAACTGCACAGTCGAATCATCGGGAGTTCTGCAGGTATTGTATTGTGAAGAAACAAGCGTCAGGTGAGGATAGCGAAAATGGCAGATCATGGAAATAAATGTTATGTTCCAGGCTGTGCAGGGGACGTGAGGACGTTTCATACCCTTCCTAAAAAAACAAAACTGTCAACAGTGGTTGATGTTTATCAATAACCGGATAATGCGACAATTTAATTCAAAGTTGTTAATTTGCTCAGCCCATTTCACCACTGACAGTTTTTCTAACCAGGGACAATATCAAACAGGCTTCACTCAGCCTCTGATACTGGAGAAGCGGCAATTCAAACTACACTCACCTAAAGGATTATTAGGAACACCATACTAATACTGTGTTTGACCCCTTTTGCCTTCAGAACTGCCTTAATTCTACGTGGCATTGATTCAACAAGGTGCTGAAAGCATTCTTTTGAAATGTTGGCCCATATTGATAGGAGAGCATCTTGCAGTTGATGGAGATTTGTGGGATGCACATCCAGGGCATGAAGCTCCCGTTCCACCACATCCCAAAGATGCTCTATTGGGTTGAGATCTGGTGACTGTGGGGGCCATTTTAGTACAGTGAACTCATTGTCATGTTCAAGAAACCAATTTGAAATGATTCGAGCTTTGTGACATTATCCTGCTGGAAGTAGCCATCAGAGGATGGGTACATGGTGGTCATAAAGGGATGGACATGGTCAGAAACAATGCTCAGGTAGGCCGTGGCATTTAAACGATGCCCAATTGGCACTAAGGGGCCTAAAGTGTGCCAAGAAAACATCCCCCACACCATTACACCACCACCACCAGCCTGCACAGTGGTAACAAGGCATGATGGATCCATGTTCTCATTCTGTTTACGCCAAATTCTGACTCTACCATCTGAATGTCTCAACAGAAATGGAGACTCATCAGATCAGGCAACATTTTTCTAGTCTTCAACTGTCCAATTTTGGTGAGCTCGTGCAAATTGTAGCCTCTTTTTCCTATTTGTAGTGGAGATGAGTGGTACCCGGTGGGGTCTTCTGCTGTTGTAGCCCATCCGCCTCAAGGTTGTGCGTGTTGTGGCTTCACAAATGCTTTGCTGCATACCTCGGTTGTAACGAGTGGTTATTTCAGTCAAAGTTGCTCTTCTATCAGCTTGAATCAGCCGGCCCATTCTCCTCTGACCTCTAGCATCAACAAGGCATTTTCGCCCACAGGACCCAGGTGAAAAAGAAATATATTTAAATTGTGCTTATTTTGACATACTTAATATATTTTAATTATACTGTACTAAGTACGTATTACATGTATTATTTTGAAACAACTTCAAGTATATTAAGTGTACTTTTATATGTATTTAAGACCAATTTTAAGGTAATTGCAATATATTTTTATATACTTAATTGTGCTAAAATGGAACAACTTTAAGTATATTTAATGTAATTAAATTGCATTTCTTTAAATTGTATTTGTAATAGACTTTAAATCTGTACTACATCTACAGCTGAAATATATTTTTAGCTTCTTATTAATGTGTTCCCAGTATATTTTAAATATAATATTAGTTCATTAATAATTTATTAGCAGGACATTATACGACCCACTATTAGTATATTAACAACACATTATTCAGTATGACAATAATATATTTTAATGTATTAAAAATACATTGAAAAATTGTCATTCATTACAATAACAAACAGTAAAAATAAACTATAAAAACATATACACAATCTTTGAAAACTTAAATGTAGGATATTCAGTGAACATCACAAAGCATATGTTAACTCTTTAACAAAGTTTACATAAAATTAAAGTCAATAAAGTGCATTTACAGCAAGCAACAGCAGCAAACATTTGAACCAAGAAAAACTATTCAAATGTCACCATCTTCATGACTTCATCCCTCAAGTGGAGTGTGAGTCAACTTCGAGTTCGACTAATTGTTGCATTTTCTGCGAATCAGGGCTCGCTTTTATTACAGTGTCTGTAAAAGAGGGAAAAAAAAAAAAATATATATATTAAACCAAAATTAACCACTGTTTTAAAAAAGCAACACAGTTTTGACATTTCCCTGAATATTTTCATTTGTTCAGATAATAAAAATGAAATGTTCTTCCACATGGCATGTAATGCTTTGTTCTTAGACATTCAATATAAAATGTTAATCTAAATACAGAGTTTATGTATAAAATCCCAGGGGGAAATTCATAATATTAAATGTATTAAAAATGTATTTGAGTATGTTTTTAGTACAATCTAAATATAATATAAACATACTACTTGCATTCGAAGTACATTTTTAATACATTTAACAGTATGTCTTTTCACCAGGGATATCTACAGCAAATTGCAAAAACATGCTGAGCAACTGTGAAGTCTATATGATATGTCCCTATTATCACAGCAAAATAAGTAAAAAAAAGAAAAAACAATTGAACCATTTATGTGAAAAATACCCAGTCAACAAGTATAATAATAATAATGTATAACAAATGCTAATCTTTATTTTTAACATAATTTTTGTTTTATTCAGTCCTCTAGACTTAAAAAAGAAAAAGGGAAAGCAAAACAAGTGATGATGTACAGGAATTATACATACCTATGAGGACATTCACCTTGTGAGGGTCCAACTGGTCTTTTGAGCTTTGAATCCCCGATTTTCCAGTAAGTGTGCATCTTGCTAGAGTTTCTTTTCCAAAAAGTAAAGTGGCAAATCTTGTGTAAAAAGAGAAACTCGTGACCTGTTCAGTCTGTCATAGATTCTCTTGGGAACTTTCACATCAGAATCAGCAAGGGAAATCTGTGTAGAATAATAAACAAGTAGTGTTATAAACTTGTTATTTTATGATTCAAATAAAAAGCAGTCACAGTGCTACTGGGTTTTCTGAGGTGGTCCTGCATAAAAATACAGTTAAAATTATTACAACTGTGTGTCTAACCATTTCTGAAGATTCAGGAGGACACAGCTCACTTGAACTTGGGCTTGAGCTGTATGAGCCTCTTTTCATGGACTCTAACACATCTTTGAGAGATGCTACTATCCCTGGAAGCGCTACAAGACAAAATTAAGTTGCATGTATGTTATACAAAGTTAGGGCAGTACAAAAACCAGTTTGGGTTTCATTGGATAGTTCACCCAAAAATTAAAATCTTATGTTTATCTGCTTACCCCCAGGGCATCCAAGATAAACATGACTTTGTTTCTTCAGTAGAACAAAAATTAAGATTTTTAACCATTGCAGTCTGTCAGTCGTATAATGCATGTGAATGGAAACCACATCTATGATAGTAAAAAAAAAACATGAGCAGAGAAATCCAAAGTAAACCCTGCGGCTGGTGACGACACATTGATGTCCTAAGACACGAAACAAATCCTTTTTTTTTACCTCGAATACCATCTATGTCCTGGGCTGGATTTCCCGAAACCTTCTTAACGCTACATCATTCTTAAGCCTTGTTTATACTCGGTGCGTCCGCAAGAGCGCGGCAAAAATGACGTCAACGCGGAGTGGGCGGTCGTGCAGCGCAAGACCCCATTTCGCCTGGCGGTGTGCAGCGCATTTTTTGTAACAGCGCGCGCGACTCCGCATCCAAAGATGAACGATTTCTAGGCGAATCTAGCCGAACATGACGTCTCATCACACCGGCACCCAGTTTGCACATACCAAGGTGCTTATATTTACAAAATGAGTCTACAAAAGCAGAAATAAGCCCTTTTAAATAACGATCCATGTTTAATAAAAAAAAATTCACGAAAGGACTTCAGGTGTGGCGCTGACGCAGATGGCTGCTTGAAATAACGTCTCCAGACCGGTCGATTGTAATCCCCTTGAAAATACACTTGGAAAGTTAAAAACAAACTGGAATTTAACATGGAAGGGGAGAAGCAAAAAAGGGTTAAAAATAAAACAGGCTCCAAACGGGAAAAAGGAGAAACAACCGAAGATATTGACGGCGGTGAAGACGGCAATAATGGTGTCGCGGGAAAGCAAACGAAGCAGTAGCTAGCTCTGGTATACAGGCCATTCGAGACAAATTACGAGCTTTTAGAGCGGACTTCAAAAATGATATGGGTGCATTTCGAGTCTCACTTCAGGATGATATGCGGAATCAGCTGAACGACTTTAAAGAAGAAATCAATCAAAAATGTAAAGACTTCTCAGGCGAACTGCAAACCACGAACACCAGAGTGAAAGAAGCAGAACAACGCATAGCCGACATGGAAGAATGGAATGTAGCAGCAAGTGACGCACTCCTTGAAGTGTTAGAGAATGAAGAGCCTCTGCAAAAAAAGTTAACCGACATAGAAGCTCGCTCTAGACGGAACAACCTCCGTATCTACGGAGTCCCAGAGGGATCCGAGGGAAGCAACCTACTAGAGTTTGTGACGAGGCTTATAAAGTCGGAGCTTGGCCTGCTATCCATGGAAACTGAGATTGGAATACAGCGCTGTCACAGAGCGCTCGCACCAAAGCCTCCCCGTGATGCACCACCCAGATCGCTGGTTCTCTGCTTCCAAGAGTTTAAAGTGAAAGAACAAGTACTGCACACTGCTTGGAAAAAGAAAGAAGCTCGGTTCGAAGGAAAGAGGGTTTATTTCGACTCAGACTACCCTCCAGAGATACAGAAAAAGAGGATGGAATATGTGGAGATTTTGAAGGAGCTCAAATCCAAGGGGATTCGGTTTCATACACCATAC
This sequence comes from Gobio gobio, assembly GCF_949357685.1. Lineage (NCBI taxonomy): Eukaryota > Metazoa > Chordata > Actinopteri > Cypriniformes > Gobionidae > Gobio > Gobio gobio. Next base: position 134,594 of record NW_027645719.1, read on the forward strand.
CCAGCAAAACTGAGAGTGTTTTTTGAAAATGGTACCAAAACTTATGAGAATGCAGCAGAGGCAGTTAAAGACTTGAAGAAGAAAGGATTCTCGCTTGATAACTTCAAGGAACCTGAACCAAAACAGCGGCGATTTACAACATGGGAAAGAGCGGGTGCAAATCAACGACGCCAAACACACGTGGATCAAGAACGGATAGGGGAGAAGTTACGAAGCTTTCACCGTGTCACTCCGGGATTAACTGATATTGAAGCTTGATAGTCGGGAAGTGAATGTTCGATCAGATGATCTGTGGCAGAAAAACCATAAACCTCTAAGACAGCGCATCCTGACGAGCGAGTAGTCTATATTAAGGTAGACCTCTCGGACTATCTAATCCAGATAAACTTCTGTTTACGAGTCTTAAATAAAAGGATTAACATCCCGTTAATTTATCTCTGTGTACTATAGGTTAAATATTATTTATTTATTTTTATTATTTTATTTTTTCTGAGCCTGTCTAAGTTGAATCTTTAAACCGGTTAAGTGGGAACAGCTTAGGAATTGCTGGTGCATCGAATATTTTGAGAGTATCTTCTTTTGCACTGATGAGAGGCCTTTGACGGACACAAGGATTTCCTCTCAAATTGAGGACCTACTTTAAACCTCAGACTTGGAAGGAATATAAAATAATTACACTTAATGTTAGTGGGCTACATAATCCGATTAAAAGGAGCAGAATTATTGCAAAAATGAAACGAGAAAGAATACAGGTAATTTATTGGCAAGAGACTCATTTACCTCCACAAGAACATGAGAAACTTGGTTTTCAAAACACTTATTACGCATCTCATAAATCAGGACATAGAAGGGGAGTGGCTATCTTGATTTCTAATGCAGTGAATTTTGAATTTAAGTCTGAAATTAAAGATAAAGAGGGAAGATATATTTTAGTTAAAGGCAAATTGGATAATAAAGAAGTAACATTATTTAATGTATATGCTCCACCAGGAGACAATATTTTTTTAGTTTATTAAGAAAATATTTGATTTAATAGCCACAGAATCTTACGGAACTCTTATATTTGGTGGGGATTTAAATGTGCAACTTCAGCCTGGACTGGATACAACTAATCCTTCCAAAAAGAAAAACTCAAATTCTAAAATGATTCGAAGAATGATTAAAGAACTGGGGTTGATGGATATATGGAGAGAATTGCACCCAAGGGAGAACAATTTACATTTTATTCTGCAAGTCATTCTACATACTCAAGAATTGATTATCTATTTATCTATAACTCAGATGTCGTAGTAAGTTGGTGTACAACAAGCTATGAATCAAGATGGAAAATCCTAGAAGTTTCACAGATGGATACACCTATACAGTCGATACTTGGAAACAAAAATCTAGCTGAAAGGAGCTATAACAGACTGAGTACTTGGACTGTATTTACATTGAGGGTATGGTTTAGAGTACTGAAGAAATTGCAATTAGAGGAACAAGCTGGAGTCTTAATTTGGATAGCATCTGATCCAGGTTTTGAACCGGCCAGGGTAGATGAGAGATTTAAACAATGGGTTTGGAGAGGTATCACATCTCTAATGGGAAATTACAGAGTTATCAAGCACTTTCAAATACATTCGGATTAGAAAAGCAGGACTTTTATTGATATCTGCAGGTCAGAGATTATTTTAACAAAAAAAATTAAAAGTAAATTGACCGAAAATTATAATTTAATTACAATATTCTCAAATGCATACATACAGTATTAGAGGATAACAAAAAGCTGGTTTCAAGATTATATGGAAGTATGCAAACATCTAAGAACCATCATCAATATATATTAAACAAAAATGGGAGAAAGAGTCTGGCTCACTAATAACAGATGAAGACTGGACAGATATATGTGTGATACAGGCAAATACCACAAAATCAAGATCCTGGAGGGAATTTGGATGGTAGAATTTAGTAAGATTTTGTATAACTCCCAAATGAACAGCACTACGTACAGGTACACAGAGCCATGGCTTTTGTTGGAGGCAGTGCGAGACCCCGATGGCTAATCATTACCATATCTTCTGGGCCTGCCCAAAAATAAAATATTTTTGGCAAGAAGTAGTGGCAGAGATTGAGAAAATAATGGAAGTAGAGATTGATTTTTCATTCACTACATTATATTTAGGCAAAATACCAGAAAATATTTTAAATAAGGATAAATACTTATTTAAAATATTATTAGCAAGCTGTAGGAAAGCAATAATCCTCAAATGGCTGCAGGTTGACCCCCCAACAAAGGATCAATGGCTAGGGATAGTAAAACAGATATATGGTATGGAGAGACTTACATTTTTATTAAGGCTCAAATCTGAAAAATGTAACAAGCTTTGGGGAAAATGGATTATGTATTTAAGTCATTGAAGAAAGTGTGATATTGCATATCAAGATGGTGGAAATATTCTGTGTACTGGTATTGTAACATCCATGATAACTCTGACTTTGTTTCAATAAATAAAATAAAAATAGTAGGTCATCCGTGTACTTTTCGCCTACTGTTTTTCGAATGCTATGAATTCAGACATACTATTCTGTTGGCGTACTGTTTTTGGCATACTAATATAGTAGAGAAGTATTTGATTTCGGACACAGCTCTAGCCTCTTCACTAACTAGCACACAAAATACCATTGGTGTACTACTTCCGCCGCCTCACCGGAAGTTGTACCCACGTTCTTTTTTTATACTGTATAAATTACTTTTTTTTGTTTTACTTAAATGTTTTGTTAAGTTTGTGCTTGAAAATAACTCATCTTAAATTGGTCTTGTTATTTTGCATTTTTAGGCTTATTTTAAGCATTTGTTAAGTGTTAGGTTAATACACATTAGGTATGTGTATTGTGCACATGTATTTGTTGCAAGTGTAATTGTTTAGGCTATTTATATTTATAGTTCAGATGTGTGGTAATCACTGCTTTGTCCAAGACCGAGGAGCAATAATCTGCTCAAAGGAGTCCTTTGCTCGTGAATCGGACTGCATTGTTTGATTTGGTGTTCAGCTCGTGAGGACAGGATAACTCAACAGAAGCGTTAACGCAATGTTTTTATCACCACATTCATTCAGCCTTCAAAATTACATCTGGTGTTTTTTTGTTGTTTTTTTTGTAAATATTGTGGCTCTGTAGAGTCTGCATCGCAAACACTGACTGAAATATATTCCCAGCCAACATGTCCATGTGGGCCCCACGTGGGTTTTATCTGGGCTATATGGGCGTCATCTGGGCATGGGCTCAGAGTGGGCACTTTGATGGGCTGAATGTGGGCCCCATCTTGGATAAAGTTGTGGGGCCCAGTTAGGTTGCCCATTATTGTTTATTTGAGGGTCCCATGTGGGCCACATTTGGGCTATATTTAGAATTGTAAAGTTTTATTGTTTGCAGTTGTTTTTGTTTTTTATACAATTATGGGTAACAGCCTAACCCTATTTTATATATATATATATATATATATATATATATATATATATATATATATATATATATATATATATATATATATATATATATATATATATATATATATATATATATATATATATATATACACATACATACATATATGTATATATGTGTGTGTGTGTATATACATTATATATATATATATATATATATATATATATATATATATATATATATATATATATATATATATATATATATATATATATATATATATATATATATATATATATATATATATATATATATGTGTGTGTGTGTGTGTGTGTGTGTGTGTGTGTGTGTGTGTGTGTGTATATGTATATGTATATACACACACACACACACACACACACACATTTGCTTTACAGAAAATACTGAGGAGAAAAGGTCTTAACATTCCAATGGATCCAAGAACTTTACTATCCACAGATCCTGAATGTCAAGTGAAACACATTGCAGGTGGTTGCTACTACCATTTTGGTGTCACAGATGCATTGATGACTGAATTGAATTCTGCATGTGACTTGAATGAACTGATTGACACCCTTACGCTACATGTAAATATAGATGGGTTGCCCCTTTCCAGAAGCTCTGCTGTGCATCTCTGGCCAATTCTTGGTCGGGTTAAGGAACTTGGGAATTCAAATGTGTTTTTAATTGGACTGTATTCAGGAACTTCCAAACCATCTTCAGTGCATGAATATCTAAAAGAATTTGTGGACGATTTGAAAGTTGTCATCCGAGAAGGATTACATTTTAATGGCAAGCACTACAAAATTGCAGCACCCGAGGCTTTTATTTGTGACGCACCTGCGAGGGCTTTCCTTAAGTGTGTTAAGGGTCACTCAGGCTACAATGCCTGTGAACGTTGTAAACAAACTGGTGTGTATGTCAGTGGCAGTGCAGAGCTTAGAACTGACTCACAGTTTGAAGAAATGGTTGATGAAGATCACCACACGGGAGTTTCTACACTTCAAGATTTAGGTGTTGGTTTAGTGACCAGCTTTGTTTTAGACTACATGCACCTTGTGTGTTTGGGTGTTGTCAGAAAGCTTATGTACCTGTGGATTAAGGGACCCTTAAAATGCAGAGTTTCCGCTAGTGTTCTTTCTCTAGTTTCACAACAAATGGCCTCATTAAGGTTGAACATACCAAAGACCTTCTCCAGGAAACCCAGATCTTTGTTTGAAGTGGCCATGTGGAAAGCCACAGAATTCAGATTATTTTTGTTGTATACTGGACCTGTTGTGTTGCATAAAAACTTACCGCTAAATTTATACAAACACTTCATGCTGCTATCTGTAGCGATGAGAATTCTTCTCAGCCCAGATTTATGTATAGAATTTTGTGAATATGCAAATCAATTGCTAAAAGGTTTTGTTGAAAACTTTTCAAAAATATATGGTCCCGAGTTTATTGTCTATAATGTACATAGCTTAATTCACCTGGCACAGGATGCTAGGAAATATGGACCTCTTGATCAAATTTCATGTTTTCCATTCGAAAACTTTTTAGGTAAAATAAAAAAGATGGTACGAAGACCACAACATCCGGTTCAGCAAGTTGTGAAACGTGTACACGAGAAACAGAAAGTGAAGGCAAATAGACAGGAGGAAAGTATACTGAATCATCATAAAAAACTCAATTTCTCTGGACCTTTACCTGATGGATTTGAAGGATGTAAACAGTACAAACAGTACTGTGGAAATTTTTTTTTTATTTCATGTGGAACAGGGGACAATTGTTTTGACTTTAATGGACAAGTTGGCCTTGTAAATAATATCTTATTCAGTTCATCTGGGGACACATATTTGGTGTGTGATTTTTTTACACACATAGAAGCATTTTATGATTATCCAATTGGGAATCACACTTGTACATGGATTACATGGACAACTGAAAGTCATACCTGTGACTGAATTCATGAAGAAAATAGTCTTGTTACCATATAATGGGAGCCTTTGTTGCTCTGCCTCTGCTACATGACTGCTGACATTATGGAATTAATTTGTCTAGCAAAATGATGCCCTTTGCTGTTGTGGAATTTCTGGATTCCCGTACTGTCGCCATTATACCAAGAAAATGGTTTACTGGACCAGAGGAAGAGGAGTGCTACTGGACACCACCTTCTACTGCCAATGTTGACCGATTCGTTAGAGAGAGAAGAGACCCACAAGAGGACTGGCTAAAATTCCAAGTACGGGTTTTGGGAAAAGCTAGTAAGTGCAAAATTTAAAAATGGGATTGTTTATTCTTATTGTGATTTCAAGTTTTGATGTCATTGTGCTTAATTATAAGTATTTTATTTAGTGTTACCTATGCTAATTGTTGTACCTTCAAATGTGTAAATTAGGAAAAATGTTTTCAATGAATGGAAAATCTTAATGTATACCTCTATCACATTTCTCTAGCTGACTATGCCTCTGCCAGAACAAAGCTACTTAAAGCTGAAGTGACCTCGGACCTACAGACGGATCCAGAACCAGAGGGGGCCAAGCGCAAAAGAAAGTAAGAGTAATAATATTATATGGGTAACACTTTACAATACGGCTTCATTAGTTAAATGACTTAAATATACTTATAAAGCATTTGTTAATCTTTGTTAATGTTAATTTCAACATTTACTAATACTTTATTAAAATCTTGTTAACATTAGTTAATGCACAGTGAACTAACAATCACCGTTTTCTTGGTCAATTGGGTCATTTACGTGTAGAACCGGAAAGTTTTTGTTTTTTTGGGGGGGTAGTTTCGGTGCATGCGTTACCAAACGGTTTCCGGGTGCAATCTTTAACAGTTCACAGTCGTCTTGTTTTAAGCACGGAACACACTTTAATCCAAGCTCCCACACGAACATATTAAGTATTCAGTAGTGATGTCCGGTTCGTGAACGAATCGTTCTTTTGAACCGGTTCTTTTTAGTCAAACCAGTTCACCAAATCGGACTGAATCGTTCTAAACAGTTTGCATCTCTAGTAAGCACTAATCCACAAATTTATAAAGTGAATAACTTTTTGACGTGTCTGACTGTCCCTCTGACTGAAAATAAACCAACATCCTGGAGTTATTCAGTTACTCCAACAATACACTTAAAGGGTTAGTTCACCCAAAAATGAAAATTCTGTCATTAATTACTTACCCTCATATGGTTGGACACCCGTCAGACCTCCGTTCATCTTCGGAACAGAAATGAAGATAGTTTAGTGTAAATCTGATGGCTCTGAAAGGCCTCCATTGGCACAATGGCACTTTACACTGTCAAGACCCTTAAAAGGCACTAAAGACGTCGTTACAAAGTCCATCTCACTACAGTGGCTCTACAATAACTATGAATCGACGACAATAGTTTTTGTGCGCAAAAAAACCCTAAATAACGACTTATATAGTGATGACGATTTCAAAACACGGCCTCATGAAGCTTTGAACGTTATGAATCAGTGAGCCGATTCATGATTCGGATCGCGTGTCAAACCGCCAAACTGCTGAAATTTGGCGATTCAAACTGCTGATTCGACTCGCTGATTCATAACGTTCGAAGCTTCATGAGGCCGTGTTTTGAAATGGTCATCACTATATAAGTCGTTATTTAGGGTTTTTTTGCGCACAAAAACTATTCTCGCCGATTCATAAAGTTATTTTAGAACCACTGTAGTGAGATGGACTTTGTATCGACGTCTTTAGTGTCTTTTAAGGGTCTTGAGAGTGAACCGTGCCATTGTGGCAATGGAGGCCTCTCAGAGCCATCAGATTTCAACTAAAATATCTTCATTTGTGTTCAGAAGATGAACGGAGGTCTTACAGGTGTCGAACGACATGAGGGTAAGTAATTAATGACAGGGTGAACTAACCCCTTAACCTACTGTAAGAGAGAACTGATGAAGACGAGCACGTCAGCGAGCAGAAGCTGATGATACTGAGCATGCGTGCAGCGCACACGAACGAGCGTAACCTACACGGCCTGTCACAGTTCTCGTTCTTGAGTCAAGAATCGGTTGCAGCGGTTTTCGGATCACCAGTACACTGAATCGAGAACTGTTTATTTCAGACATATCTGATTTGAGAACCGATGAACTGATACTGACTGAGCATGCGTGTGATTTTTTAAGAGAACGAAAAGCAAGTTTTGTTGAACATCGAGACGTGTTATAAAATAAAATATAGTGGAAATATGTTTTCATCATTTTCAAGTTCATTTCTGTCTTATCACTGTATGAGCATGTGATTGACTATTTGTGATCGAAGTATTTATATATTTAAAAGATTAATGTTTATGTGTAAGTATAGGTAATGAGGACACATTCACAAATTGGATTAGTATTAAATAAACAATGTTTTAATAAAAAATTATTAAAGTGTTCAAATAATACACACATTTTAAAAAGAACAATTGCTGGAAAAGTGCACTTAAACACTGTAATTGTCTTACACACTATATTTAACAGGTATAAGGTTAAGTTACCATATGCAGCTTGACCGTCTCTTATAAGGGTAGGTTTGAATTCAGGAAAACAATCTGCCTAACTTTGTTAGGACTCCATTGTATTTAATTTGTAAACAAGGTGATATAAAGATAAAAATGACGTAGCCTAATCAAACTACAGCGAAGGCGAAGCAAGCGACTCCTTTTGAATCACTCTGGCGGTTCTTGAATCTCAATTTCGTTCTCGTTCTCGAGACAAGAATCGGTTGCAGCGGTTTTCGGATCCGCAGTACACTGACCGAGAACTGTTTATTTCGGTCCGATTGAGAACCGATGAGCTGATGATACTGAGCATGCGTCGAACGACTGACTGACTGCACTGCACGGTGAGTCTCTCTGAACCGAACGAACAACAGCTGATATGAGCGTGTCTGTGAAACGACTCAGAGGACATGAATGAGGGGAAAATCTGGCCAACCGTATTTATTTAATTACAAAAAAATAGTAAGTGGATCATGGTTTCTGCACTGATGAAGACTGATTTTATAACTGTAAAGATCGTTTGCATCACTGCATGTGTTTGGATGCTTTAGATGTAAAACTTAATTGTAATAAACTTATCAGATTATGATGATATTTTATCTGACTGATGTCATGATTACTGACTTTATATATTTTCAAAATGGCGGTTGTAAGTTTGTGAATGAAGATACTTGTCAGGTTACGTGTCACTACTGCTTTATTAATGTATCCAATTTTTTAACTGAGTAACTGATCACTACCAGTTACAAAAGACACTGTAACAGTCAATTCTAGGTGTATTTTTCAAGAATCTATTTCTTAAATTATCCCATGACTATATTCTGGCCCACCGTCTAGTGGCAAATTTTTTTGGGGGGCCCGTGGCCAAATATACTTGCCGACCCCTGCTCTATTGTATGTAGTTGTGCTGTTGCTTGTAGTTTATTTGTTCTTATTAATTTTTTTTTTTTTTTTTTGACAAATGTCCTAATTACCCTGAACATATCTATCTATCTATCTATCTATCTATCTATCTATCTATCTATCTATCTATCTATCTATCTATCTATCTATCTATCTATCTATCTATCTATCTATCTATCTATCTATCTATCTATCTATCTATCATCTATCTATCTATCTATCTATCTATCTATCTATCTATCTATCTATCTATCTATCTGGGCTGGGTATCTGTATCATGATACAGAGGTCACAATATGATATATAATCACGTTTTAACTTGAAAACCCTTAATCTCTACCTATTCCAGCTTACACTACTCTAAGCAATGTCAGAAACTGTGTATTAGGAGCACGTTTTGCATCTGTTGCGTCTTTGACAAATCCCTTGCTGTATTCCTCATTTGTAAGTCAATTTGGATAAAAGCGTCTGCAAAATGAATAAATGTAATTTTGACTTGTTTAGCTATTTTTATTTTTTATTCGTATGTTCTGAAAACTATTAAATGTAAAGGAATTACAATAATAGACTACCACAGATGTAATGCATCCTTACTGTATAGTATGTTTTTCCCTGTATTTCAGGCGTAAAGTTATTGACACTGACACTGACGGTGAAGAATGTCCAGAAATGGATGCTCCACAACCCCCAAGAAGGCTTCTGCTTAAAGGAGTTGGGAACAAGCCAAAAGCTACACCACCTCTCACAAATAGACCACCAGCTCCTACTGTAGAGGAAGCACAAATGCCAGCTTGCAGCACCCCAGCACAGACGGGAGCTACAGCAAACACTCCCCGCAGACCAGTTCAGCCTAGCGGTTTCGCAGTGAGGGATGGAATGTTTGTCCGTATACTAACCATACTAGAAGAAATAAAAGAATATCAGAAGGTGCAGGGAAGCATGATACGGTCTCTTCTGCAGCAGAGAGAACACAATAGTGTGGTTGCTGTGTTGCCTGAGGGGGTCGCCTTTCCATTGAAGAGCTTTCCTGAAGTTGATGATATGGAGTTAAAGCTCTGTGAGTCTGACTTTCAGAAAAACATTGTAAGTTTTCTCTTATATAAGCAAACAGTATGGATTTCTAGAATTACCAACTGGATTTATTTAAGCCACTCTAACCTTTATGCACATTGTGCATGTCATGTTGTTTTTGATTATCCATCTCAACTTTAGGTCTCAGTCCTTGGAGACATCGGAGGGAGGAGTCTCGACGAGGGTGTCCGTAGAATTATGGCGTTTGTGATGTCAAATGATCTTGCCCGTCAATTCAATCTAACAGGGCGCCATGGGAAACGCTCTTTCCGTAGCCTACGTCTTTTTGATATTGTGCATGGTAGGAAGACATTTTAGCATAATATAGAACCTCAATTAAAGTTTTGGGAAATGGTAGATAAGAATGTGCTTATAACCTTGTAAATTATAGTTGGTTGTTTTTCTGATTGTCCTATGCCAGTGGTTTCTGGCAAGGCCCCTAGCCTCTCCTGGAGGGCCCCTAGCCCTGCACATTTTGTATATCTCTTTCATCTATCACACCTGATGCAACTCATCAGGTCATTAAAGGGTTAGTTCACCCAAAAAATGAAAATAATGTCATGTATTCCTCACTCTCATGCCGTTCCACACCGTAAGACCTTCGTTCATCTTTGAAACACAACTTAAGATATTAGTGTTGATATCCGAAGGCTCAGTGAGGCCTGCATCGCCAGCAATGACATTTCCTCTTTCAAGATCCATTAAAGGGTTAGTTCACCCAAAAATGAAAATTCTGTCATTAATTACTGACCCTCATGTCGTTCGACACCCGTCAGACCTCCGTTCATCTTCTGAACACAAATGAAGATATTTTAGTTGAAATCTGATGGCTCTGAAAGGCCTCCATTGGCTCAATGGCACGGTTCACTCTCAAGACCCTTAAAAGGTACTAAAGACGTCGTTACAAAGTCCATCTCACTACAGTGGTTCTACAATAACTTTATGAATCGGCGAGAATAGTTTTTGTGCGCAAAAAAACCCTAAATAACGACTTATATAGTGATGACGATTTCAAAACACGGCCTCATGAAGCTTCGAAACGTTATGAATCAGTGAGATCACTATATAAGTCGTTATTTAGGGTTTTTTTGCGCACACAAAAACTATTCTCGCCGATTCATAAAGTTATTGTAGAACTACTGTAATGAGATGGACTTTGTATCGACGTCTTTAGTGTCTTTTAAGGGTCTTGAGAGTGAACCGTGCCATTGTGGCAATGGAGGCCTCTCAGAGCCATCAGATTTCAACTAAAATATCTTCATTTGTGTTCAGAAGATGAACGGAGGTCTTACAGGTGTCGAACGACATGAGGGTAAGTAATTAATGACAGAATTTTCATTTTTGGGTGAACTAACCCTTTAATATGAATATTATAAAGCCACGAGAATTTTTGGTGCGCCAAAAAAACCCCGAGAAATAACGATTTATATAGTGATAGCCGATTTCAAAACACTGCTTCATGGAGATTCGAACCGTTATGAATCAGCGAGTTGATTCATGATTTGGATTGCGTGTCAAACCGCCAAACTGTTGAAATCACGTAACTTTGGTGCTTAGAACCGCTGATCCATAACACTCCGGGCCGCTGATTCATAACACTCCGAACCGCTGAATCGACTCACTGATTCATAACACTCCGAACCGCTGATTCATAACACTCCGAACCGCTGAATCGACTCACTGATTCATAACACTCCGAACCGCTGATTCGTAACACTCCGAACCGCTGAATCGACTCACTGATTCATAAAACTCCGAACCGCTGATTCATAACACTCCGAACCGCTGATTCATAACATTTTTCAACATTCCGAACCGCTGAATCGACTCAGTGATTCATAACGCTCCGAACCGCTGAATCAACTCATTGATTCATAATGCTCCGAACCACTGAATCAACTCACTGATTCATGATGCTCTGAACAGCTGAATCGACTCACTGATTCATAACACTCTGAACCGCTGATTTGACTCACTGATTCATAACGGTTCAAATCTTCATGAAGCAGTGTTTGGAAATCGGCTATCGGTATATAAATCGATATTTTGGTTTTTTTTGGCGCACCAAAAATATTCTCATGGCTTTATAATATTAATATTGAACCACTGAACTCACATGAGTTGATTTCAATATGTTTTTAGTACATTAATGGATCTTGAGAGAGGAAATGTCATTTCTGGCTATGCAGGCCTCACTGAGCCTTCGGATTTCCTCACCAATATCTTAATTTGTGTTTCTGAAGATGAACAAAGGTCATGAATCGACATGAGGGTGAGGAATAAATTACATTATTTTCAATTTTTGGTGAACTAACCCTTTAATGGACAATGCAAGACCTGAGGTGGGTGTGTCAGATATAGGGAGATAAACAAAACATGCAGTGCTGTGGGTACTCCAGGACAATTTTGAAAACCACTGTTTAATGTAACGTGCATTTTTCATGCATATAGATTATGGGTCATGCTCTGATGAATTCAGTAGGATCTTCTACTTAAAACTGTTTATTTTGTTTCACAGGTAGCGTGAAGCAGAACCCTCTGCTAAAAAATGTGAGCAAAAAAGAATTGGAGACTGCCCTTGGAAAATGGTTCGTCAATGCAAGGGACAGGGATGGCAACCGTGCCTTGAGAGCCCAGCGGGACCTTGAGCGGAGGTCAGCACATTATCATCTGATCACATTTTCGCTGGCTTTTCTTGCCATAACAAGCACCTTTACAGCAGCCAGAGACAGGGTTCCCGCGGGGTCTTAAAAAGTCTTAAAATGTCTAAAATTAAATTTTTTAAATTTAAGGCCTTAAAACGTCTTAAAACCGGCCAGATTTTCACCCGAGGTCTTAAATTTAATTTAGTTAGGTCTCTATTTTTAATTTTTTAATAATTAAAATGTTATTGTAATAGTAATATTTCTAATTTTGTAAAATATTTGTATTTATTGAATATAATCATTATTATTAGTCTCGTTAATATATAAACATTAATATATAAAATGTTATATGCATACACTTTTCATTTGTAAAAAAAAAAAATTGCATTTTAACCAGAATAATCGCAATTAGATATCTTCCCCAAATCGTGCATCCCTAGTTTATCCTATCTCCCTAGTGCATCCCCTGTTCAATCTCTATTAGGCTATTAATATGCTGTTTTGTAATCTATTCTATTTGAGGGCAAGTTTGTTTTAGCCTATTTTCATTTTGGGCCTAAGGTTTTGGGCATTTGGCACGTTGTTGGCTGTGGAGGGTTACTAATGTCATTTGCTTTTTTTATTATTTCTTTGATTTTTCTTTGAAATAATTTTGGTAATGCGTCATATAGGTCTTAAATTTCAATCTTTATGGTCTTAAAATGTCTTAAAAAGGTCTTAAATTTGACTTACTGAAACCTGCAAGAACCCTGCAGAGAAAAACTAATGTTAAAAAGTCAAGTCAAACTGCCCAACTAAAGCAAACACCAAATTAAACTATTATTTTCAATAAAATTACAACATCTAACCCTCTGTTAATTCTCAATAAGAGCTTCTGTAGTCGTCTGACAGAAATAAAGTCAGTCTGGTTAGTAAAGCGTGAAGCTGGTAATTCTGTTTGTGGAGTTGTTTAATCCTCCTCTGCTGAGATCTTCAGAGATTTAATGTGCTGCCATACAGTTCAACCTTTTGTGTGAATTTTTTTTACAGTGCGGTGCCTATTGCAACCAAAATACACTTTAAACTTCAACCCTATTTTTATTTTCAACCAAAATATGACGTCTGACTGACGTTGGATTAGTTGGAGTCCAACGTCTTTCTGATGTCACATTGACGTACTGCTGGGACGCCATTCCAGACCGGAAGTTACTTTTCAGATTTTAATTTAAGATTACCACGGCAAAAAAAAAAAAAATTCCGGTGTATTAACTTACACGGATTAATTGTTCACCCTAAGACCTGTAATGTGTGCTAACAAACTAAATAAGGTCTTAAAAGAAAGTTGCCAAGACCAAGCATTCAATATACATCAGTGTCCACAAATCATACAGAAGTATGTGTACAGAATGGGGTTAAGTAGTAAAAGCTGAACTACTATATATATATTTGTTGAGATTATCAATAAAAACCCGCCCTGTACAGCTATGATCGTCCATCTTGGCTGAGCTTTCAATGTTGTTACGGAAAGGCCAACCGTGGTTCTTGTCACATGACTTACGGCGCTGGCGGCATTCTGAAAAGTTTAAATGTTTTCATCTCGCCGCGGCACAAGAGTGCCTGGAAAAAACGAGTGTGCCGCACTACATGCAAACAAGTCGTTTCCATATTGAGCGTAATATTTGAAATAATGAATTGAGAGAGAGAGCACCCACAACAAAACAGCTCGTTTATATCAGAGATGGGAAGTGTAACCCAACAGAATAGTAGGGCTTTTTAATTTTTTTGCATTAGCTAGCTTGACTGCACATGGCTAAACTTGCTTGCTAATTGCTGCGTTATTTAATTATAAGCATAAATGTGCATCCATATGTGACCTGTGCTGGCAAAATGAGTGTGAATGCACACCGTCTAATTTTGAGCTACAGGCAAAAAGAAGTAGAAAAGGTCAGTTTTGGTCGAATTTGAGGTTTTTACAAAAAAAATTTCATTAAGCCCTTGCTAACGATGCCATAGCTGACATTTGCAAAGCGAGTGCAGTGTCTCTCCGCGTGCGTGCAATCTCCATTTAGTACATTATTATTAGGGGCGTAACAATAATCTATTGTTCAATAAATCACAATTAAAAAATGCAGATTTTGGATGAGCTAAACATTTACAGTTTGTGAATAGTGATTTTGACACGCTTTATTGCGATTAGAACTGTGAAGGACTGCATTGATCATCTGAAGTGCAAGCGCTAACGGAATGACACTCCTCAAAGTGAAAGCGCAAACATCATTTAAATCACCAGATCACATTTGGTTTTAGTAGTGTGATATTCTTATATGTATAGTGCATTAATAGCGGGAGAGGCAGGATATAGCGAGCACCGGGAGAGAATGTGGCCTGTATTGAAATGTGAGTAATGCGTGAGAAAATGAAAGTTTACAGAGTTTCAGTTACATTACTACATTAAACGACTATATAATGTTGAATATAATGTACAATAATGCAATTGGGGAATATTTGTGGGTCCTGATGATAATACAAAAACAATAGGCTAATAATAATATTTAAATAATAATAAACAAGTAAAAAAAAAAAAACTCTTTATTTTGGCTTAAAATATTGCGATACATATCACATCATGAGTCCAGTATCGTGATTTGTATAGAATCAAATATATTAGTCATACATCATTTTGAAGGTATTTTACTTGCAAATGTGAAAAACTAGTTTGTAAAAATGACAGGTCACATATACACACAAAAATATAATTTCTGCATGATAAACAATTAGCAAAACGCAATGTTCCGCTGGAGGTCTGTTCATGAGACACTGTGTCATGTAATGCGGCTGCAAGTTGGGTTGCGTGAGTTCTGGCAAATTATATGATTTTGGTGTTTCTGTTAATTTATTTGCTGATCTGATGTTTTTACCATATCCAGTGTTTTTTTTTTGTCTGTATACATTCACCTTAGACACAACTTGTATCAAATATTTGTGTTTACATTAATGCCCCAAAATTGTCTGCTGGTAATCGCTTTACTTTTATCATGGTTGACCCTCAGATTTTAAATGGCTGTGCTATTAAAATATTTATATAATACACATTGGGCGGTACTGGTTCCATGATTACATGCCAGCATGGATAATTTAAAAGCTGACATCGATGTCTGCAGTACAAAATTTGACTCAATGTATATATGTTGGAAAATAATTTTCCTGTGGCAACGATATAAATATGATTCAGCACATAATTACTTATAATTACACTATTTCTTAACTGAATAGTGTCACCTTTAACTTGTTCTAATTCGTTTTAGTAGTACATATCCCTTTAGGTGTCAGTTTTGTCATTTGGACAGAAATATTAAGTACTGGCATGGCTTTATCATGATCATGTTTGCTTTTTAAGAGAGTGTTCTTGTTAATGTTTTGATAGTATTTTAAAGTAATTGCCTTGTCTGTCTTTTCTTTCATTACTGTTCTTTAGATATGAAGCTGATGGGTCTGCCCAATCCCTGGAGTGATGGACTGAAGAATTTCAATGCTCCTGTGTGATTTAACTTTTTTTTTAGTTTATTGTTTGTTTGTTTTTTATCAATAAAAAGGTGATTTACAAATTCTGAGTTGAAAGTCATTTTCTTCACAGTAGAAATATTTTTTCATGTAATTTAAATTATTAAGGTCAGGTACAGGTTTAGTAAAACATAGATTAACTTAAAGTTGGCAGGGTTTGATAGTTTATTTTGCAAATAAACACATTAGCACATTAATTTCACTTACAGGAATAAAAATAAATATAAATGGGGCCCAGTTCTCACCCACTGGGGTCCCACAAAAAAACCCATAGAGGGGCTATTTGTGGGCCCAGTGGTATCACCCATTTGGGCCCCATAATGGTTCTGTATGTGGCCCACTTAGGCCCCATTTATTAGAACCCATATGGGACCCATGTTGGCCCCTATAATGAACACAAATGGGCCCCACTTAGAGCCCACTATGGACCCATCATGTGCCCCTATGGGCTAACACACATGGGGCCCATGTGGAGCCGATGGACAAAATTCTATGGGCCCCACTTGGGTTGCCCATGTAGGGCCCAAGTGACAGCCCATCAAAAACCCACATGGGGCCCACATGGCAATGTTGGCTGGGTTGTTGCCCACCTCCAAGGTGATTGAAATCGAGTCGGTAAATGTAATCTGAGTACAGGATGTTGTGTTAAATGATTTATTCTATATTAATAATAATAGCCTATATAGATCATTAGTGAGAAATGCTGCTGCTGCCAATCAATAAGTTACTATGGCAACCACGGAATGTCACAGAAGACACTAAGCCTACTATAAAGACTCTGAGCGCAGTTTCTCCAGGACAGCGATAATCCGAGCCATTTTGAGCCACACATCTGACTACCGATATTTTACAGCAATAACCTACCGACACTAACTTTAGAAACGCCATCATTTCATACAGAGTCTATATCCAGCGCGTTCATACTCACAGATTATAGACTCGAACTATACACTCAAACACAGTGTGCTTGTGCATCACACACAGTTTTGTACATCTGATATTATTACCCGTTTCCGTTGATCAGCATACAAACGTCTCGGTTACGGATGTAACCCTCGTTCCCTGAGGAGGGAACGGAGACGTACGTTAGTGACTAACGAATGGGGGTTTTGCTTAGAAGCCTATCATCTTCGAGCATATAGAAAACGCCCAATGGCGTGCCAATGCCATGGGGCATGCGGAATTTGCATACGTAACTCCGCCTCACCGCGTGAGTATAAAAGGAAGTACGTGGCAATATCGCATTATGTTACCTGCTGAGGAGCCAAGACGGAACTCCTGCGTTCCAGGTAGCACAGCTGATGTGGCAACGGAACGTACGTCTCCGTTCCCTCCTCAGGGAACGAGGGTTACATCCGTAACCGAGAAGTTCCCTTTCGTTCAATCACTATGACGTACGTTAGTGACTAACGAATGGGGGTTCCATTATAATCCCGCCACTCAGCTGTCTTCCAGGGCCCTGCGTAAGTGTGAGTTCCCTGTCGTAAGACTAATACGGACGAAGGACTCACGCTTAACACAGGATTACCAAGGTACACTGGGAAGCATATCCAAGTGAGGGAATACCAAGATGCCTGCCCGTAGGGAGGACTTAAGAGTACACATATGACCCGCTAAGGGCTGCATATGGAAAACTCTAGGGTACCAGCCGCAGGTGGAATTTTTAACCCTAGGGGTGGCAGGGACTTGCCAAGGGAAAGACACCTGCTCACTAGGAGGCTTACGGTGGAAATACACGTGTGGGGGTCGCCGGAGGGGAACCATGCACACGGGGCACCTGGCCGGACACGAGGGTCTGGGCTCGTGAGAGGGCAGACACACAGGTATCGGCGTAAGCAGTGCTGGAGGAACTCAGGGCTCTCGGGGAAGCTCACCTGAGGGAAAAATATTGCACGTATCCAGTCCGTGGAGTGGAATGGCGAGCAAGCGAAGACACCTGAGCCTAGCCCATTACCGGCCCCTCGGGGGGGGGCGAGTACATAGTCGGACACTGGCTCCACTCGGAGATAGAAGAATCTGGCGAATGTGTTCGGTGTCGCCCAGCCTGCAGCTCTGCAGATGTCTGTTAGCGAGGCGCCATGCGCTAAAACCCAAGAGGAGGCCACACTCCGAGTGGAGTGTGCCCTGACCCCAAGGGGACATGGTTGACCTGGCTGCTGGTAAGCCAAAACAAAAGTGTTCACTAACCAGTGAGACAGCCTTTGGTTGGAGAGAGCTCTTCCCTTCCGCTCTCCACCATAACAGACAAAGAGCTCGTCTGAGGTCCTGAAACACTGCGTGCTGTCTACGTAAGCGAGGAGGGCACGTACTGGACAGAGCAGTGCCAAGGCTGGGTCTGCCTCCTCCAAAGGCAGCCCTTGCAGGTTCACCACCTGGACTTTGAATGGAGTGGTGGGAACCTTGGGCACAAATCCAGGCCGGGGTCTCAGGATCACGTGAGAGTTAGCCGGCCCTGACTCCAGGCATGCTTCGTCAACCGAAAATGCCTGCAGGTCCCCGACCCTCTTAAGAGAGGCCAATGCGGTCAGCAGAGCCGTCTTCATTGACAGGAACTTAATATCAACCGACCGCAAAGGCTCAAAGGGAGGCCTCTGCAGAGCACTTAGAACTACTGCGAGGTCCCAAGAGGGTACGAAAGGAGAGCGAGGAGGATTCAGTCTCCTCGTCCCCCTCAGGAACCTGATGATCAGGTCGTGCTGACTTATCTTTTTGTCCCCCAAGAGATCGTGGTAGGCAGATATTGCGGCCACATAAACTTTAAGGGTGGAGGGAGACATCCTTCGCTCCAACCCCTCTTGGAGGAACGATAGCACGGACCCGATCGGGCATTTCCAGGGGTCTTCTTGGCGAGAAGAGCACCAGGTGACAAAGAGGTTCCACTTCAACGCATAGGCATGCCGAGTGGACTCTGCCCTAGCGGAAGTGATGGTGGCGACCACCGGAGGGGGTAGGCCACTCAACCCTGCCGCGTCCCATCCAGGAGCCACACGTGGAGGTTCCAAAGATCGGGACGCGGGTGCCCTGTCTCTGAGTAAGGAGGCTCAGAGGAATAAGCCCGGTAGGGGCTGTCGCAAGGAGTATGAGTTCGGGGAACCAGGTCCGGCCGTGCCAGTACGGGGCAACCAGAAGGACCTGCTCCTTGTCCTCCCTGATCTTGCACAGGAGCTGTGCGAGTAGGCTCACTGGGGGGGAACGCATATTTGCGTAGGCCCCGCGGCCCGCTGTGCATCCGTGCCAAGCGTGTCCTCGGTCAGGGAATAGAACAGGCTGCAGTGGGAAGAGACGTGGGAGGCAACAGATCTATCTGCGCGTCCCCGAACTGTTCCCAATCAACTGGACCGTCTGGGGATGGAGTCTCCATTCTCCCGGGAGTGGCTGAAGCCGTGAGCTCGACGGCTGCACGGTTCAGGGCTCCTGCAATATGGACAGCACGAAGGGGCCTCAGGCGCTTCTGACTCCATAAAACGAGGTGGCGGGCGAGTTGAGACATACGGCGGGAGCGTAGACCGCCCTGGTGGTTGATGTACGCTACTACGGCCGTGATGTCTGTCCTGACAAGCACATGTTGACCCTTCAGCAATGCCCGGAAGCGGTGCAGGGCGAACCGTACTGCCAGTAACTCGAGGCAATTGACATGAAGAAGGCGCTGGGGTCCTTGTCCATTGCACATGGCACCCCAACCCGTGGCAGAGGCATCCGTCAATATGACAACATGCCTGGAAACTCGTTCTAAGGGCACACCGGCCCGTAGAAAACTGAGGTTAGACCACGGGGTGAGTTCTGAAGGCAGGCCCGAGTCACTTGTACCCGGAGCGTGCCAGACTGCCATGCCCACCTCGGGACTCGATCGCGAAGCCAATGCTGAAGCGGTCTCATATGAAGCAATCCGAGCAGCGTCACCATGGCTGCAGATGCCATATGCCCCAGGAGCCTCTGAAAAAGTTTCAGTGGAACCGCACTCTTGCTCTCGATCAGACGGAGGCAAGTCAGCAGAGACTGCGTGCGCGCTCGCTGGTAAGCAGCACGCACCTGGCGACCAAGTTGGAAACCATACTGAGAAAACAGATCCTCTGCACGGGGCAGAGTCGCTCTTCTCCCAGTCGACCTGAAGGCCCAGACGGGCTAAGGGCCAGAGCACTTGGACTCTGTGTCCGCAGACCTGCTTACGAGAGTGACCCAGTATGAGCCAGTCATCGAAGTAGTTCAGGATGCGAACCCCGTGCTGCCTGAGTGGCGCAAGGGCTGCCTCGATAGACTACGTAGAGTCACGAGGGGGCAGAGCTGCCCGAATGGGAGGACTGCGTACTGAATGTCCGCCCCTCAAAGAAAACCGCAGGAACGGTCCGCGTCGAGGAAGGAGACATGAAAGTAAGCGTCCTTCAAGTCAATCGCTGCAACCAATCTACCGGATGAATGCGTCCGAAGAGGCGTTCGCTACCGACATCCTGAACAGAAGCCTGTGAAGGGATCGGTTCAGGATGGGCAGGTCCAGGATTGGCCTTAACCCACCGGTTTCCTAGGGTACAATGAAGTAAGGGCTGAGGAAGCCGGACTTCATTTCTCGGACTTTCTGGATTCCGACCGAGGGAGCGTGTGGCCACCTTCACCACCCAGAGGGCGGGATCAGTGTGACGGCACGCAGCTCATAGAAGAGCCCTGGGTCAGCTCCACCCTTGTGCATGTGCAAAGGGGCGGCGGCCTGCCCCGTAGCTCTGCAGGACCACGCCACCGAAGTAGATGAGCTCACAGGCTTAGGGAGGGTGCTTAGGACAGCCACGCCACGACAAAGCCCTCTGTGGACACCGTAGTGCGCAACATAGTGTTCAACAGTGGGGGGGGCCCCAGTGTACCCTAGGCTGCGGCACCATCAAGGGCAGAGAAGGTGGAGGAGGCCACCAAACGGTCACGGGAAGCACGGGGACTTCCGTGACCGCGTGATCTCCTCATGCACCTCGAGAGCGAAAGGCATTGGGGGCGGGGTGCAACAGCTGTCGGGTGCCGCCCCCAAAACCGATCGCGTAAACACGAGCACTCGCGACAGGGCGGAGTTCCACACCCGCGCGAGGTTCGCGGCTGCCCGAGATAACATTGCTGTCAACTCTAGGTCAGATCAGGCAGCGCTGGCACACCCGGAGGCGGAGCACAACCTAATCGTCATCCCCAAAGGACTCTAGCCCACCTTGGGATGCGGCAATCGACATCTCAGTGCTATCTGGAGTGTGAACGAAACGAACGAGGCGTCAGAGACGGGCCGCTGTTTCAGTCCAGCACTCGCGGGAAGCGATGTGCGAGAGGGGGGCGTGGCCCGAGGAACGAATCGTCGGGGTTCTTAATACCACAGCACCGCCCTCAGGTCACCCTGGCCACCAGCCAAAGTACCACCTCTCTCAGAGACGGTAGATTGGGGTGTGGCAGAGGGGACTCTCTCTCCTCGCGGAGATCACTGAGTCTCGATCGCAATGGTCACGTTCCCGCAGTGGGAACATGACACATCCACAATCAATACCCGAACGTGCTGAAGCCCAAACATGTCGAGCAGTGAATGTGCCCATAGACAGCAACGGAGATCGATCGCACCCGGAAGTGCACGGGCGAACCGTCTTAAAAAAGACGTGCCACGCGTAAGCTCTTTTTGTAAGAGGAAACCTCGCAGTCAATGCCGAAGCGCCCAGGGAAGCACACACCAGCTGTCTAGCAGACCACCACGCAGATCAGCAGGCAGGAAGTATGCGATCACTGGAACGTGCCGTCACACCAACACCGACTGGAAAGCTGCTCGTCTTGAAGAAGCTGACAGAGTCTCAGAAGGCTTGTGAGGAGTGAAGAGGTAGGTACTCTTTGCTCCGAAAGCAGAAACATAATGCGATATTGCCACGTACTTCCTTTTATACTCACGCGGTTAGGCGGAGTTACGTATGCAAATTCTGCATGCCCCATGGCATTGGCACGCCATTGGGCGTTTTCTATATGCTCGAAGATGATAGGCTTCTAAGCGAAACCCCCATTCGTTAGTCACTAACGTACGTCGTAGTGACTGAACGAAAGGGAACACAATGGCTTCAGACTCAAACAGCAGAGAGGTGTGTCTGGAGGTGTACGTGAACGGCGAGTTGTACTGCATTGACAGCTGCTGGGTCCCGGATGAGGAAAATGTGCAGTTGGAGTTTCTGGTGACCGATCGCATCTACGAGCTTCTCGAGTGCTCACCGGGCGACATAACCGCACAGCTGGAGGTTGAAACGCATGCATGCATGTCAGTCGGTCACGCTGCTTTAGATGGAGAGGATCTGCAGATCGACGTTGATGTGAAGCGCACAACCTGTACCTCCTGCACAACCCCCGAGAACCGCCCGACAGGTGCTCAACATCCACCACTCACAACTCTTCCATATAACTTACTGTAGTAGTCATTATGATGATCACAACTTATAATAATTAATCATTTTAATCACTTTCTGCTTGAATGAATACATGATTTGTATTGATGTGCATTGACTTAGTTAATTGACCTGTACATTTAAGATTTTATTGTTGCCATAAAGCTTTAAATGGTTTGGCACTGTGTGTTTAACTGAGCTCCTGAGAGCTTATGAATGTCCGAGGTCATCTTTTAACAAGCCTCTGCATGTCCCAAGAACTACCCTTGTGAAAAAAAGTGCACTTTAGTGTACTTTTTTAAAGTGTACTTATTGCACAAATAATTTACTTAAAAAGTATACACTTAAGTGTGGATTAAATGAAATGTTTTCGGCGCACTGAATGCACATTAAGTGTAATTGATTTCAAATATATCACATATTAAGTTGAAACAAAATGTAATAAGTTGCCATTAAGAGTGATTTTTTGGAACAACTTAAGTGGGACTTTAATACAACTTTATACGTACTTTCATAATTGCTTCTAATGTCTTCAAAATATATTTAAAGTGCACTGCTCAATCTATTGAGGAGCAATTCATGTGAACTAAAGTAAACTTTAGCGTAATTTACATGTACACTATTATCTAATATAATACATTTTTCTAATACAGCTGCAATTTAGTATAATAAACAAAAACAAATTAAAAGCCTCTACATTTATTGACAAAACGATCTGTAAAACAAATACACAAACCTTTTTGTTGTTGCACAAGACAATCCCAAGAAACAATTCACACAAACACAAATGAATTTAGAAAGCGTCTGGAGGACAATGAGGATTATATTCACAATCTCCCTCATACAGATGTACCTAAATCTACCCGTCATAGAAAACATTCTGCATTTTTACATTTTCAGAAAACATTATTCTGTATGATTTATAAGATTGTTTCCTCATGGGGACCTAAAAAATGTCACCACAAGGTCAAGATTTACTGGTATTACTATACTTGTGGGGTCAATTGGTCCCAATAACGTAGGGATTACCAGTACACACACGCAAGCAAACACACAGAACCTCACACACACAACACATGAATTAATACAAACAAAATGTAAAGAAAAGTATCATTCCATGTACAACACTAAGATTCAAAACTTTGGGTAACGCTTTACAATAACGTTTAATTAGTTAACTACTTCATTTAACATGAACTTAGAATGAATAATACTTTAAACAATTATTAATCATAGTTAATGTTCATTTCAACATTTACTAATTAGGGGTGTAACGGCAAATGTATTCGTACCGAACCGTTTGGGTACAGGACTTCCGGTATGGTGTACGTTTGTACCGAACAGTATGATGGCAATCTTTAACAGTCGGCTTGTTTTACACACTTCAATCCGAGTTCCTACACAAACATATGAAGTATTCAGTCCATTTTGTCATGAAATTCGAGTGATAAATGACATTTTGATGCTCTTTAATGTGACGTGACAGATCACTGTTCAGGCACGTCAGTTCAAGCGGCAGCGCCGAGCGAGTGAATGCAATCATCTCGTCATAGTCAAAGAATAAACATGAATTAACATCAGAAGGTGTGTTGAGGATACATTACAACTTACTGAAACATATCACATGTTGTGTAATCGCTCAATCGGTGTTTCAACGGCGGAAAGACGTCAATAAAACAGCTTGTAAACAATGTCACGCAGCATCACATTTACCTCAGAAGTCATTCAGTGTCCACAGCTGTTAGTTCACTAGGAAAATCTACTTTTTCACTAAATATATGACCTATATTAGCCTATATATTCATTATAGTCTACTGAACCTGTTAATGATGTCTTGATTATTTCATGTATTGGAGTAATGTACGTAATGTTTAAATAAATCTGTCATGAAAACGACAGCCACTGTGTATAAATGATTATATTTCAACAACGAATTGGAGTAAGAACATCATTTTATAATTAGATTTAGAAGTTAATGCAAAAACTGCCTAATGTGACATGTTTGCGTACTGTGCAAGTGCAAGTAAGGGCTCCCTATATAGTCTACACTTTACAGCATTAGCAGAGATCATTTTTATGTCTTTAAGAAACTTTGAGTTATAATTGAATCCATTTAAGGACAGATAATTTGTTCAGTAAACCACTTTTTAATAATAAAAAAAGCACTTTTATATTTATTTTTCTCTCCCCTGCTGTACCAAACCGTCAGTTTTGTGTAGCGTTACACCCCTATTACTAATGCAATCTTAAAATCCAAAGCTGTATATGTTCATTAGTTAATGAACAATGGCTATAAATTTCATTAACTAGCTTTGAACTATATTTTATTAACTAAGGTCAACAAATATTAATAAACACTGTAAAAAAAATATTGCTCATCACTGTTAGATCATGTTGGCTAATACATTAAATAATGTTAACAAATGAGATCTTATTAAACCTTTACTAGCACCAAAGTTAGGACCAAAAGGTTTACTCTAAAATCTTATTCCAGCATTACGGTGATGAAAGTAAAAAAAAAAAAAAAAAAACCTGAAGAACTCCAAAGGCAAATTATTATTATTATTATTATTATTATTATTATTATCATTATTTGTATTGTTCATCACCAACTATTTTGAAGTTGTTGGTAAGTGCTGTTTATGTCAATGTTCCAGAAGCTCTCCATCGGCAGAAAACTTGTGCTCCATCTCTCCACAGTAGATGAGAATGTTCCAAAGAGACATGTTCCAAAGAGGCAGGAAAGCAAAAAATATATACCTTGAGGAAAGAAAAAGAAAACAATTGTTAATAAAACAGATCTATCCATTATTATAATTGGCTCAATAAAATGAAAGCGATAGATGTACAGTTGTGCTCCAAAGTTTATATTCACACTGCTGTATCTGTTAAAATAATAATAATAATTTGAGCAATAAGAGGGATCAAAAAAATTAGCATGTTGTCTTTTTATTTAGTACTGCCCTGATGAAGCAGTTTATTCTGCAAGGTGTGTGTGTGTGTGTGTGTAAACTTCTGACCGCGACTGCATCACCTGTGATGAATGACCTCAGTCGTCACGGCAACATCACAGGAGAATGCTGGGAGAGGTTCCTTCATGTTTCCCACAAACACCAGATCCCACGCACCACATCATCTTCACTGACACTGGGCTTTAAATCAAATAGAGGACATTTTAAAAATCGTTTTTATTCCTACATTACAGGGAATTAAACATAACTTAAATATATATAAATAACCCAAGACCCATGCAAATTGAGAAAGCTATTCTTCCATTTTTCCTCATCTTGCCTTGCCAGTTTCATCTGACCATCTCCATGAAGGATGTTCCTGTATTTGCCACGGCTGGCACAGCAATGCTGCGGCCCCAATCCTTTGGGTTGTTACCTGTAAAATATAGAATGATTAGGGGGATCTGTAAATGCACAGGTGGGAATTTATTACTTACAAATGGACAAGATGCAAAGCATTTAAAAGCTATAGACTTGATAGCAGTGTTTTAGCTTGTAGTGTGTGATCAGAGTGTCATCATGGCTGGGCATAAATTCATAATGAACAATAAATTCACATCATCAATACGGCTCTGTGATTCCACACAGCTTGCACTGGATCTCCAATAACACATCTATACTGATCATACAAAATTAAACATAAAATAACTCCAGATAAGCACAAAATATTACAAAAACACAAATAGTAACTTAACATCGTATTCTCCAAATGCAAAAAGAAAAAAAAATACATTACAAACATTATTTCTAGAGGTGGGTGATATATTGAATATTAGGCTACTGATCGCTATAATATGGATTAAATGTATATAAATGTCTAATGTTACTATAACTTTAAGTCATTTAGTTCATTTAAAAATTCGATTAAAATATTGTGTTTTCAGCGCCAAATTCCTCGAGCACGCCCACACACGCGATCACATTCCGATATAAGAAATGATCATAATGCAATTTAATATCACATATTGCGTCTATCTGCGATTAAACTAAATACACTCTTAATCGCAATAAGAACGGCCATGTTACGGTGAAAATTAAATATACTATATATATTAGATACACTTCCGTGACTGGTTATTTGCAGCACATAACGTCTCATCTGTATTCAATGATCCAAAAGGTTCACTCCGTTGTTCTCTTCTTGTGTGATCAGCTTCAGTTTCCTCATGCATCGCCATTACAGAAACATGGCAGACAGCACATTTTTCAAATATTAAAGAGAAATGGTTAAATGTTGATTATAAATGTTTTCCATTTCTGTTGAAGTTAAAGTTGTTCTAACTCTGTGTAGCTGGACTGTAAGTTCACAGAACTTGACTCATTCACCTAACTAAAAGTCAATCATGTTTACAGTGTAGTGTAGTCTGATTCAAATTAAATGTTTTTTAACTGAATTTGAATGCAAATTAATTTTGTTTATATTTGTTCAACTTTTGCTAGCAATGAATGCAATTAAATGTGTGTTTAATGGGCGTAGAACAACATAATGATATTGAAAGTATTCTGTACACAGATGTAAAGTACAGGACTACATTGCTTTTACATTAAGCACAAATAGCTAGGCTACTCCTCTCATAAATTAAACTTCATGTCAAATATTATGTAAAAAACTCACATGTAGTTGAGTTCATAGAGCAGGAGCTAGTGATAAAGATTTCAGCAATAAGTTGCACTGGAGTTACTGAAGCAAGTGTATTGAAGCTAGAAGAAATACATTAATGCACACAATATACATTATAGACTAAACACATTTAAAATACATTAACTAATGTCATTTTGGATTTTTTCCCCATGTGCTTTAGTATGTCAATATAAAAATAAGTGTACTTTATAAAATATAAATAACAATAATTATTTTTAATATGTTTAAGTAAAATATAGGTAGACATTATTACAAGCTGCATTTTTTAAAAGTGCACTTAAGAGTGTTTATAAATATGGTCATGAAAGTGTACTTTTATTAAGTAAAATTAATTAGATATTATTACAGAGTGCACTTATTAAAAGTCTCGTTTTAAAGACGACACTCTGCAGATTATTGCTGAAGTGAAAGCAATTCAAAATATGAAAGTATGAAATAGTTATGGAAGTTTAAATTTACTGTAAATGAAAAATACCGTACTAAATATTTTTTATTTCATATAAAATATATATTTTACAAAAAAGAATTTACTCTAAAATTACTATAAAATCAAAGCCATATGTCTAACCAATTTGTGTTCCGAATGTGAAGTTGATATCACAAAAATTGAAGTTCCCATGAGATTTTGTTTAGGCGCTGTACCAAAAATAGCCACCGGGTGTCATTCAAATTCCATTTATTGTTTTTTTTTATGCATTTCACTTCCATCACAAAACATTCACCAAATATGGACCCTTGAGACTCAGACCTTTCCGACAATATGTGTTTTGTCAAGATTGGAAAAGATTTTTAATATAAAGTAGTTAAAATAATTGTTGTAATATGAAACATGACACCGCCCACTAGGGGAGGAGCCCACTAGAATAATTTAGAGTAACGTTTCCATGGTAACACAATGTCCGATTTCAAAACGGGTTCCACAGGATGAATTTTGAGTTTGTAAGCTTTCAAATGATACCTAATTTATGGTAATTACTTAAATATATTATGCGAAAAAAAGGCGATGAAAAAAAGAGCACCAGGTGTCCCACCTGTGGGACGGTGTCAGTTAAAAAAACATCCATATTAGGCTATTGCACCAATGTCGTCTTAACCTAGAAGTGTATCTATAACAGCTTTTCAAAGGACTGACTAGGGCTTCAATTATATGGTTCACTGACTTGTCCAGGCGACAGTTAAGGGTTAAAAAAGTGCACTTAAGTGTGTTTATAAATATTGTCATTAAAGTGTATTCTCTTTAAGTACACTTAAGTGGCCTTTAATTTTAATTAAATCATATTATCTGCAAGTGCTCTTTTTAAAAAGTATACTTTTAAGATTTTAAGTACACAAAAAGTACACTTTCAATACAATTAAGCACACTACTTTTTCACAAGGGTATACATTGAGTGGAAATGCGGTTTAAAATAAATGTGAAAAATGTAATAGTTTTACACAAGCAATCAAAAGTTCCCTTCCGTACACAGGTCAGTGTAGTTCATTTCTATAATGTTGTAATGTATAAAGTGGGAAGATTCCTTGTATCAGATCTGTGTATTAAAGCGCAAGCCTCGGCTCCTGCTCTCTATTCTGTTATGAATCAAATACAGAACATCAATTGTGACATCACAGTAGACAATCAAGATGGAGCTTTAGAGCGTTGCATCTCGAGACGGTCTCTCATATTTGATGCTCAAAACTTGCTTTGTGTGCACATCTTTTCTTCTTTTCTTCAACCGTTATCACTGAATTTTGATTTCTTGGCCACACATTTGCACAACGAAGAATTCAGCCAAGAGGAGACAGCGAAAAAACATCTACAGATGCCAGAAGTCGACAACAAGTAAGTTTTTACCAATAACTATTTGGCAGATATGTTAGTTATTATTATATTAATGTTTTAGTTTAAATTTCCAATAACACTAGTACTCCTCTTTACTTAGTGTATGAGGCTGATGATCCTGGTGGAAGGGAGAGAGAGAGATATTAGGGAAAATTAAGAAAAGGAAAAGGGAAGTGAGGGTACCGTTCAAGATAAAGCCTTTAATTATTTAGGGGGAAAAATGGGTTTGTTGGTGTTTCTAAATTTGGCCTGGATGGATGTAGGATTTCCCGGCCTGAAATTGTGTCCCAGTCCGGCCCTGGTGCCATACTATATTTCTTCTTTTGTTTAATGCCAATTTACATGGTGAATATCGCCACCTAGTAGGCTATTTGTTGGTTGTGCAATCATTCTTAATATTTTCGTTTAATAATCACTGTGAACATGCACGGCGCCAGAATTTTTTCTCTACCGGTGCTAAGGGGGGGCTAGACCAATATGTGGGGGTGCTAAGAAAATAATCAGTATTCATGACGTCATAGTTACTTCATAAAGAAATTGTCATTTTCTTTTTTTAAATAAAAGCAGCTATGGTACACACCACATTTATCAGAAGTGTAGTTTAAAATTATATATGGTCAAAGAATAGGCATATTCAACAAAATAGATTTTTTATTTAGGTGACCACAAGACAACGACAAAAACCTTTTACATGCAAAGGTGACAAAATTTTGAAAAGAAGAAAAAATATATTGTCATTTTACTTATCTAGTAAATGCATCTTGATTTAAGAATGTTTAGATATTTAGATTAGGAAAAAAGACAAAAATACTAAGAAGAACATTTTTTGCAGTACGATTGCGTTTAGATGAATAGCCTATATAAGAAATGTAGGCTATTAAAAACAGAAAGACATATTGTTTCAGTCTTAAAGGCCGCGGAAACAGGCAGGTTTCGTTAAGCATGTCAATCCATTCCGAACATTCTTGGTTGGTTTGCTTCTTTATTGATTCAAGTAAAGATACAATTTAAACAAAACGAAATTCACTTTAAAAAAATGTCTTTCTGCATAACAAAACGTAATGAAGTCAAAATCATGTCTGATCCATGTCCCCCGACATATTGGGCATCTTAGTCTTATGATGTAGTGATCTTGCTCAAGCAAGCTGTTCACTTTTTTAACATAGATTAAATAATATATATTTTTTAATATAGTAGAGCCCTGCACGGGCCTCAAAACTAAGCCCTAGCCCGGCCCGTGTCCAACAGCTCATCAAAATGATCAGCCCGACTGGATCCCGTTTTTACACATTACTTGCAGCCATTAAAATATGTCAGTTTTGTTTTTAATGTCAAAGTAGTTATATTTCGTTTTGTTTCTTTATTAAGTTTATTTAGAAAAATATTTGAAGCATTTTGTTGCTTGTTAAATTAAAGTTTTTGTTATTTAAAGTGACGACCAAGCGGCCCTGGCCGACAGTGAGTTAACCCAACACTTTAGCCTCTCAAATCAACACTTGACTTCTCTTGCTTATAAAATCCATATAAACACTTAAAGCATCGTTTAAACGTTTAGCCTACTATCACCACCATCACAATAAAAATAATTTTTGACAAGATGAGGCAGGCAGATCGCAACGGCGCGCGCAAACGAAACGGGCTACACAATCTAAACAGTTCATGTCAACGAAAGCAACAGATATGAGCATTTTATTCATCAGCTCATTTCAACATCAAAGACCGCATTATGGGAAAGAGCGACCTGAACACTGGTAAGAGCCTTTAGTCTCATTAGTTTTAATGAAGATGGTTGTGTTTTTGAACATCTCAGACTTGGCTTATTTTCAGTATCACTTGCGGCAGTTTGCGTGTTGGCTTGCTTTACTCATTTGTGGATGCGTGTTGCATAGCACCGTCCTCTAAACACTGCGCGAGTCAGTCTTGACAGTTGCGGACTCACGATATCATGGTCTCATGTTGTTTCCACCAGCGCAGCATATCTCATTGTTTCTTTTAATTCTTGAATGTCTAAAATATAAAATGAAGGAGAAGCCTAAAAAGGCCCGAAGCCCGGCCCGCGTTTGAGGTATGACGGGACAATTGGCCCGAAGCCCGGCCCTATAGGGGTGTAAAAAAGTCGGGGCCGTCGGGCTTGGGCAGAAATGCAGGGCTCTATAATATAGGCTACTATTTAAACATAAATATGAAACTAAATAGGCTATACGTTTTCTTTAACCCTCTGGTCGACGAAAGCGGCGGCACGGTCTGATGGATTTTTTTCCTCATGACAGCGGGAAAAACTCACTTTAGCCTACTGCATAATTTTTGGCCATACTGTGCTTGTGAGACATAATTATAAATTATAGGCTAGATTGTCTACTTTTATTTGTATACATGCTCACAATTACGACAGTGGTCGTCAGTAAGTGCCATTAATGCGCATTGTGTCACAAATCCTGCGGAGTCACTTCGTCGTCGTATTAACGGATTAGATTAGATTTACCGGTAGTTAGATTAAAGTGTGTACACAGTCCCGCCGCTGGCCGTTTTGATGCCCTAAGCGTGATCACTTAGAGTCATTTAGGTAGAGAGAGCATTTTCTTGTGGTGCCCTACACATCGCGTGTGATGCATGGTGGGAGCGGCAGCACTGTGTGTCTGTAGCCTAATGGCCTTCGATAAGGGCATTTCTCTCTCTGACTCCTCTTTCTTTTCTCCTTTTGGACCCCATCAGAGACAGGGTTTCGGCCTGCACTCTGTATTCTTTATCAAAAAACGGTCCATTTGATTCTCAACTGCTTGGGGGGGCTAAACCGGGGCTATTCAAAATTCTGACGGGGCTTTAGCCCCCCCTAGCCCCGGTGTAGCGCCGTCACTGAAATGCATGGCTTCGCTTCTTTATTAACCCCCTGCAGATGGATTACTTTCATGACGGATAGATGCACTTTTATGGCCATCAAAATCTTGAATCATTCCCATTAAAAAGCTTGGAAGAGTCAGGACATTTTTAATATAGCTCTGATTTCATTCGTCGTATACACCATAGGATGACTTGAGGGAGAGTGAATCATGGGCTAATTGTAATTTTTGGGTGAACTATCGCTTTAAGTCTCTTTGATGATTGATGGCCATGACAGTGTGTTCAATGTGTTTTGTTGTTCTTTTGTGTGTTTTGTTATCAATTTGGAATTGTAAATTACTAATGTGGAGTATATAATTTGAGTGTTTCACTTTGTGTTGAAATAAAAGTGTTTCCATCACAAATTTGTGTAAGTTATTGACTGAAATCATATATGGTTAGTATATGCAGAGATATTTTAATATTGACTGAAATTATGTATGATAATTATATGTAGTTTATATGTGTATTATATAAGCTTGAAGAGCAAGCACACCATTTCCCTACTAAAAAATATGAAAACTGTATGAAATACATAAACAAGTGACACAAAATGTAAAAAATGCTATATGATTTCAATTTGACTAGCATATGATTCAGTATAAGAACTCTTTATATATATATATATATATATATACTTACAGAACACTTATTTCTGCCATTTTTTCCATCATCAAACATGTTGGGGATAACTACTATTGCTACTCTGTTGTGGAAGTCACAAATATTTTTTCAACTTGTGCAGAAGGTGCAATTGAGGGGAAAATCACACATTTGCAGCAAACGCATCGCTCACTTTGGGTAATTCCTTGGCATAAATGGATATGACGTTTTTGTAAGCGTTCCCAGGAATGCAGACCAAGTACATAGGAAACAATGATTTTATGCACATCTGAAAAACAAATATTTCAAGGAAGAAATGGCTTGTAGTAGACTGACAGGTAAGAAAACTTTACTGATATAAATCTTTCCACATGCGCCAATGGAGAGATATTGAGTACCATTTGAATAACCACATTTTTAATACAAATACCATGGTTAAACTGGTTAAAAAACATGGAAGTGTAGCAAAAAGTTTGTGGTTACTATAATAACCATGTGTTTTTTTGTTTTGTTTTATTTGTAGTAAAATCATGGTTAATTTTTGTAAGGGTCGAGATGTGTTACTCTGTTCCATGCGCATGAGTATTGAGTTATTTACAACTTCAGAATACCTCAAAACAAGCGATTTGACAAACAAACACAGAAATAGAAATTAAATATACATAAAGGACATCAACATAAGCAACTAATCATAAATAAGCTAATGTATACAGCGCTGGATGTCTAAAGACACGATAATCTCCTTTCAATGGCCATAATAAACTAATGCACATTATAACAGCGAAATATAATAAAGCATATCACACACACGATACTTTAAATTGACACACAACAGCCGTGAAATGAACAAAACGATATGTTGTATGAAGCTGTAAAGTTGATCATCTGTGAAAGCAGCGATCGAGGCTCCACTGCGCGGCGTGACATCACAGGGCTCATGACGTCACAGTGCTGCATTCCGAGCTACATTCCGGCGAACATTCCGGCGAACATTCCGAGCTGCGCCAGTATAAAAGTCAGCAGCAGCAGCGAAGACTTTCACACAATCAGCAGCAGCAGCGTTCGCCCAGAATAAGTTACTTGATATCATAATATAAAGCGCAAGTCTCTTCATTTACCTAATTTAGCTCAATTAAAATGGCTATCCCACTTGGATCCATATTGGTGGCGGATTGGCACCGCTGTGCAGACAGCAGAGAGTTTTTCAGCAAAATACTGCACAAGAAGACACGGCGAAAGTTTAGGCTCTTGGAGGCGCCGATGATGCCTCCTCATATGAATGTGGACATCGTTCGCTACAAGGTTCTTATCTCGGGTAAGACTGGAGTCGGGAAGAGTGCTCTTGCTGCCCGTCTCGCTGGCCTCGATCTCCCCAAAATGCATTATGAGAACACAGGCATAGAGACAACAGTGGTCTTCTGGCCTGCGAGACTAAAGGACAGTGGCCGTGTGCTGTTTTTCCGCTTTGAGCTTTGGGACTGTGGGGAAAGTGCCATGCGAAGATTTGACCACATGTTACCGTCATGTAAGGAACAGGTGGATGCCATCCTTTTCCTGTTCTCCTTCACTGATCGTGGCTCCTTTGATGATCTTTCAAATCAGAAATCACGGATCACCGAATCTTCAGATCCAATGGTTAAATTGGTGGTTGGCACCAAATTTGACTTATTTATGCACACAGACGTGACAGAGAGTGACATAACACATTTTCAAGAGGTGTGCGGTCTTCCGGTCTTCCGAGTGGGAGGTGATGTGAGTGCGGGGCTTGGTGAAGTAGCGCCTCTCCTAAATGCCCTTGCAGAACATCTGTGGCACCAGGACTGTATGGCTGCTTCATCTGTCTCCATCTCCCCACAGGCTGCTCTCAGAGAAACGGGCTCAGAGATCATTGTATAGCTTGTGTGTATTGTAGATCAATTTCACATCTGTTGGTCAGTATAAGGCAAACTTTATGGATGGACTATGCTGCTATGGAAATACTATACATAACAGAGAAAAAAGAAAAGAAAAGTCAGCAGCAGCAGCAGCGAAGACTTTCACACGATCAGCAGCCAAACTCTGGACATCTGCTTTTACCATGAACACTAGAGCACTGTCTCCTACTGTAGCAGCTATGGAGAACAGCTCAACAGGTGAATATAGCTCATATTCATATTTTCACACATTAAACACAAGAAATATTTAGTCATATGAGGATCATGTTACATTGGGAAGAGGAAAACACCAAACTTGGTCAAAGTATTTAGTTGACAAGCTCACAAACTACAGCTTAGTATATAGGTTTTATTTCACTACGCAAAAAAAGGGTGAAAAAATTACAATTTAAAAATTAAAATTTTTAAAAAATATTTGAATATCTGAAATATAGTTACATATATAATGAAACAGTCAAATACACGTTCAAATGACAAAGCAAAACTAATACCCAGATATAATTATTGTAAAATACGAAATCTGTGATGAATTGGCCTTTTTGTCGTATTGGCTCCTAGCTCTGGTGCAGCACTCTGGGCGGGACTTGCTGGCTATTTGGGAAGAGAGGGCTGTTCACCCCAAGTCAGCACCTTGAGTTAGGACTAGGGTGTGTCCTGTAAGGTGGTGGGTGGGACACAGGCCACACCCTATATTGCCAAAAATCGACGGGACAATTATTATTATTTTTTTTTAAAGAAGCTAATATCTGAAATATAGTTACATTTGTAATGAAACAGTCAAATACACGTTCAAATGACAAAGCAAAACTAATACCCAGATATAATTATTTTAAAATACGAAATCTGTGACGAATTGGCCTTTTTGTCGTATTGGCTCCTAGCTCTGGTGCAGCACTCTGGGCGGGACTTGCTGGCTATTTGGGAAGAGAGGGCTGTTCACCCCAAGTCAGCACCTTGAGTTAGGACTAGGGTGTGTCCTGTAAGGTGGTGGGTGGGACACAGGCCACACCCTATATTGCCAAAAATCGACGGGACAATTATTATTATTATTTTAAAGATGCTAATATCTGAAATATGGTTACATTTGTAATGAAACAATGTCAAATACACGTTCAAATGACAAAGCAAAACTAATACCCAGATATAATTATTTTAAAATACGAAATCTGTGACGAATTGGCCTTTTTGTCGTATTGGCTCCTAGCTCTGGTGCAGCACTCTGGGCGGGACTTGCTGGCTATTTTGGAAGAGAGGGCTGTTCACCCCAAGTCAGCACCTTGAGTTAGGACTAGGGTGTGTCCTGTAAGGTGGTGGGTGGGACACAGGCCACACCCTATATTGCCAAAAATCGACGGGACATTTTTTTTTTTTTAAAGATGCTAATATCTGAAATATAGTTACATTTGTAATGAAACAATGTCAAATACACGTTCAAATGACAAAGCAAAACTAATACCCAGATATAATTATTGTAAAATACGAAATCTGTGATGAATTGGCCTTTTTGTCGTATTGGCTCCTAGCTCTGGTGCAGCACTCTGGGCGGGACTTGCTGGCTATTTGGGAAGAGAGGGCTGTTCACCCCAAGTCAACACCTTGAGTTAGGACTAGGGTGTGTCCTGTAAGGTGGTGGGTGGGACACAGGCCACACCCTATATTGCCAAAAGTCGACGGGACAATTATTATTATTTTTTTAAAGAAGCTAATATCTGAAATATAGTTACATTTGGAATGAAACAGTCAAATACACGTTCAAATGACAAAGCAAAACTAATACCCAGATATAATTATTTTAAAATACGAAATCTGTGACGAATTGGCCTTTTTGTCGTATTGGCTCCTAGCTCTGGTGCAGCACTCTGGGCGGGACTTGCTGGCTATTTGGGAAGAGAGGGCTGTTCACCCCAAGTCAGCACCTTGAGTTAGGACTAGGGTGTGTCCTGTAAGGTGGTGGGTGGGACACAGGCCACACCCTATATTGCCAAAAATCGACGGGACAATTATTATTATTATTTTAAAGATGCTAATATCTGAAATATGGTTACATTTGTAATGAAACAATGTCAAATACACGTTCAAATGACAAAGCAAAACTAATACCCAGATATAATTATTGTAAAATACGAAATCTGTGATGAATTGGCCTTTTTGTCGTATTGGCTCCTAGCTCTGGTGCAGCACTCTGGGCGGGACTTGCTGGCTATTTGGGAAGAGAGGGCTGTTCACCCCAAGTCAACACCTTGAGTTAGGACTAGGGTGTGTCCTGTAAGGTGGTGGGTGGGACACAGGCCACACCCTATATTGCCAAAAATCGACGGGACATTTTTTTTTTTTTAAAGATGCTAATATCTGAAATATAGTTACATTTGTAATGAAACAATGTCAAATACACGTTCAAATGACAAAGCAAAACTAATACCCAGATATAATTATTTTAAAATACGAAATCTGTGATGAATTGGCCTTTTTGTCGTATTGGCTCCTAGCTCTGGTGCAGCACTCTGGGCGGGACTTGCTGGCTATTTGGGAAGAGAGGGCTGTTCACCCCAAGTCAGCACCTTGAGTTAGGACTAGGGTGTGTCCTGTAAGGTGGTGGGTGGGACACAGGCCACACCCTATATTGCCAAAAGTCGACGGGACAATTATTATTATTTTTTTTAAAGATGCTAATATCTGAAATATAGTTACATTTGTAATGAAACAATGTCAAATACACGTTCAAATGACAAAGCAAAACTAATACCCAGATATAATTATTTTAAAATACGAAATCTGTGATGAATTGGCCTTTTTGTCGTATTGGCTCCTAGCTCTGGTGCAGCACTCTGGGCGGGACTTGCTGGCTATTTGGGAAGAGAGGGCTGTTCACCCCAAGTCAGCACCTTGAGTTAGGACTAGGGTGTGTCCTGTAAGGTGGTGGGTGGGACACAGGCCACACCCTATATTGCCAAAAGTCGACGGGACAATTATTATTATTTTTTTTAAAGATGCTAATATCTGAAATATAGTTACATTTGTAATGAAACAATGTCAAATACACGTTCAAATGACAAAGCAAAACTAATACCCAGATATAATTATTTTAAAATACGAAATCTGTGATGAATTGGCCTTTTTGTCGTATTGGCTCCTAGCTCTGGTGCAGCACTCTGGGCGGGACTTGATGGCTATTTCTGAAGAGAGGACTGTTCACCCCAAGTCAACACCTTGAGTTAGGACTAGGGTGTGTCCTGTAAGGTGGTGGGTGGGACACAGGCCACACCCTATATTGCCAAAAGTTGACGGGACAATTATTATTATTTTTTTAAAGATGCTAATATCTGAAATATAGTTACATTTGTAATGAAACAATGTCAAATACACGTTCAAATGACAAAGCAAAACTAATACCCAGATATAATTATTGTAAAATACGAAATCTGTGATG
The DNA here is from genome assembly GCF_949357685.1 of Gobio gobio. Classification (NCBI taxonomy): domain Eukaryota; kingdom Metazoa; phylum Chordata; class Actinopteri; order Cypriniformes; family Gobionidae; genus Gobio; species Gobio gobio. The sequence goes on from NW_027645719.1 coordinate 172,379, forward strand.
AATTGGCCTTTTTGTCGTATTGGCTCCTAGCTCTGGTGCAGCACTCTGGGCGGGACTTGCTGGCTATTTGGGAAGAGAGGGCTGTTCACCCCAAGTCAACACCTTGAGTTAGGACTAGGGTGTGTCCTGTAAGGTGGTGGGTGGGACACAGGCCACACCCTATATTGCCAAAAGTCGACGGGACAATTATTATTATTATTTTAAAGATGCTAATATCTGAAATATGGTTACATTTGTAATGAAACAATGTCAAATACACGTTCAAATGACAAAGCAAAACTAATACCCAGATATAATTATTGTAAAATACGAAATCTGTGATGAATTGGCCTTTTTGTCGTATTGGCTCCTAGCTCTGGTGCAGCACTCTGGGCGGGACTTGCTGGCTATTTTGGAAGAGAGGGCTGTTCACCCCAAGTCAGCACCTTGAGTTAGGACTAGGGTGTGTCCTGTAAGGTGGTGGGTGGGACACAGGCCACACCCTATATTGCCAAAAGTCGACGGGACAATTATTATTTTTTTTTTAAAGAAGCTAATATCTGAAATATAGTTACATTTGTAATGAAACAGTCAAATACACGTTCAAATGACAAAGCAAAACTAATACCCAGATATAATTATTGTAAAATACGAAATCTGTGATGAATTGGCCTTTTTGTCGTATTGGCTCCTAGCTCTGGTGCAGCACTCTGGGCGGAACTTGCTGGCTATTTGGGAATAGAGGGCTGTTCACCCCAAGTCAGCACCTTGAGTTAGGACTAGGGTGTGTCCTGTAAGGTGGTGGGTGGGACACAGGCCACACCCTATATTGCCAAAAGTTGACGGGACAATTATTATTATTTTTTTAAAGATGCTAATATCTGAAATATAGTTACATTTGTAATGAAACAATGTCAAATACACGTTCAAATGACAAAGCAAAACTAATACCCAGATATAATTATTGTAAAATACGAAATCTGTGATGAATTGGCCTTTTTGTCGTATTGGCTCCTAGCTCTGGTGCAGCACTCTGGGCGGGACTTGCTGGCTATTTGGGAAGAGAGGGCTGTTCACCCCAAGTCAACACCTTGAGTTAGGACTAGGGTGTGTCCTGTAAGGTGGTGGGTGGGACACAGGCCACACCCTATATTGCCAAAAATGTTTATTCAGTCACACATATAGGCGCTAAATGCAGCTGCATTAAAAGGAGCGGAGCTGCCGCTGCTAACAAGCGGTGTCCGGTTACAAAAGTGTGTGCGCAGGTTTAGCTCTGTATAACAAGTGTTAATATGCCGATCAGACCTGATACATATTTCCATCAACATACATTACAAGCAAATATTTTCTATAAACGAATAAACATTGTTAATAACTGAATGACTATTCAAATAGGTGAGCATTACGCTATTGTATGTTGACACAAAAATACTTCTGAGGTGACATCAACTGAATTACATGATGACACACTCTGAAACACATCCACAATGACAATAACTATTATTACTTACGGAGTTATTAACGCACAGAAATACCACACAAGGAAAAACTGACTTTTGAGGAATAAACAAGCCAGGAAAACTCCGTATAACTCTGTTACTGGAGCTGCTGAGATGAAAACTCTCTGCGCATGCACCAGACAAGTCTGAACAAGTTGACGCGCACAGTGTTAAAACCGGTTAAAACGCGAAAGGCGAAGCTTGAATTTACGGGTATGTCCCTCTTTGGCTAATGTACTTTCAAGATGGAGGGGCAACATGGCGACCACCGTTAAATCCCATTACCTTATGTATTTTCAATGGCATATTATAAACTTACGAGAATACTTTATTACTTGAAAGAAGTAAATATACATTAATGAGCACATATATTTTTGAAAGAACAAAGTGTTTTTAGCTAAGAATAGACTAAAAAAGTTACACAGTGTAGCTTTAAATTATAGGGTTTTACTTATTTTTGGTTTACATGAGTTCCACGTATATAAATCTATCAATTTCTAAAATAAGTGTGCATTTAAAGAAAAGAAAATCATAGTTTTATAGAAATTGAATGCTCATTTAATATTTGTTCCTCATGTTCAGAACATTAAGACATAATTTTTTCATCTTAGAAATATTGCCAGATTGCGTCCTATGTTGTCATTCCCAATGGCTGAAAAGTTAATTAACATCTTTGTATTCTCTAGCATTGATTATAACAATGCTTTGCTGGCCGTGGTTTCAAAAGCTACCCTAAATAAATTACAGTTGGTTCAAAATTCAGGACATGGGATTGTATCCAGGGTATCTGCAGGTTTCTGAGAGGTTGATTTAAGACTTAAGACCTTTTTAATACCGTGCAGAATGAAATTTATGACCAATTTGAATTTCATAGCAACAAATTTGAAAACAGCAAACGATACCACCAAAAACAATTCTAAACATTGTTTATTGACATATTGAAAGAGTGAAAGAACAACAAATTGCACAACATAGTCTTCGCATTGACTAATCATTAGGCAGAACATTGAGAGCCTACAAAGATTTCAAACAAACACTGCACAGCAGTAACATGAGGCATGTACACTGCACGCCAGTAACCTGAACATTGGGTTTTTACTGCATTTAGATCTCAGTTCTTTGCCCTTCGTGTCCAATTCTGTTTCAATTTGCTGTAATTCATTTATTTTTTCTTTATATCGCTTCCTCATTGTGAACCTTCTCTAGCTTCCACATGGAGAAGCCATGTTTGCAGGCATTATGTAGGGCGTGGAGGCCACAGCTCCCCACCACAATTAGCTGTGTTCCACCAAACTGCTCACGATGCTCTTGTTGCAGCAGTTCTAAAAACCTCCAATTGACATTTGGTCCATCCATGGAAACAGATAGAAGCTTTTGCAAGTCTAGCTGCAGTGCACATTCCTGCAAAAAATTAAAAAAAATCAATTTAAAAAAATCAATCAATAAAATAAAATGAGACCAATATTTACCATATTGGTATGCCAATATTGGTATCAATTTAGCTCATGTATTGTACATTACAATAAAGTTAAAATTGATATAACATTACCTTGCATTTATGTCTATGTGCAATATCAAGGATTTTCTGATTGTATTTGTTTCCAAATGATTAACATTTATAATTTTATTAACATTTATCTCAGACAAGCATGTTCGAGCAACAATTTAGATTATGGATTAATAAAGCTTAATTGCCTTTGTTTATATGGAGTGTACACACACAAAATCTATATTATCATATTATCTATATACAAACACACACACACACACACACACACACACACACACACACACACACACACACACACACACACACACACACACACACACACACACACAATAATAAATTACTGTTAGCTAGAATACATACAAATAATTTGTGGTGGGATGGTACTTACTTTGAAATGGTGAAGCAAATCCTGAGCTGTCCCATGTCCCATGAATTGCGACCCTAGATATCTTGACTGGACGTGACCTTGCCCCCAATATCGGACATGCAAGTCCAATTGCTTGTTTTTGGATGTTACATTAAGACTCTCGTCAAACATTAAGACAAACATGTCCTTGTTAACATCCGCAACGAGGAGCTGGGTTATGTAAGGAGCCAGTCCAAATCTAGCAATGTATGCAGTTTTGTCTTTACCGCACGCAAATGTAAGAGTGATTTCAGAGTCGGGAAACATAGTTTGGAAAATGTCCCCGACAGCCTCGTTAGCGTTATAGGACTGGTGCTTTGTTACCGTGTGCAGACACCAGAGTACCTCTGCTCTAAGAGTTGAAGTGGAGCCAAAGGTTGTTCGGATGTCTGTTGGAGTAGAAGCCGCGGTGATTGAAGCTGATGCAGATGCAGAAGATGCGGGAGTATGGCTTGAAGCAGCGCTCTGTAGTGCTGAAGTGGGCACTACAGAACAGAACTGAGAAATGCCTGGTGTTTGGCAAAAGGTTTCCGAGGCCGCTTTGTGTTTATCACACTGCATGTGGGTCTCCAAAGCTCTTATCCCCATTGTTCCGAGTTTTAAAACTTTCTTGCAAAAAATACACCGGACCTCAAACACATTGCCACTAACAGGTCTTAACCACGGCGCAAATTTAGGGTTATGTAACCAGTTTTCGTTAAATTTGCACTTCCCCATGGTTAACGCTCGAACTTTTCTTTATTTGCTAATGTCCAGTCCACACACCTAGCGAACTCCCGCGAATGTGTGATTTGTTCGTTGGTTCCGCTTATTACGTTCTACGTGACAAATAGACGTATGCCTAAGATACACACACACACACACACACACACACACACACACAAAAGCAACGAACAAAAATAAAATATTTTTTTACGGTTTTGGTTCGATTGCATTTTTAAGACCTTTGAAACACGGATTTAAGACATTTTAATGCTAATTAAGGCCTTATTTTTAAATTATGGAATTTAAGACTTTTTAAGGACCCGCGGACACCCTGGTATCTCTACTGTACTGGAATCTTTACACTAGCTCCCTGTCAGATTCTGTGTTGATTTTACAATCCTCATGCTTGCTTATAAGGTTTTGCTTGGACTGGCACCTAATAGCTCTCTGAGCTTTTAACCCCATACACACTCTATGATTGTTCAGCTTATTTATTTAAAATCCATGGCCTTTAATCTATCTAATGATACTGATGATACAGGAGGAAGTTAAATAGCAAACACAAATGAGGATAATAAACAAGACACAGCTGACACAAATGAACTCATGCCAATGGTAACCAGGGAGACAGACAAGTGGCGGGAAACTGAACAAAGGAACATGTGACAAATAAAAACAAACTGAAAGGTCCATGAACAAAACTAACATAAGAGCATATTCAGAATAATCCTTAAGGCGTGTAGTAACAATTATTGTGTATATTAAATCCATAATGAACTTAACAAGCATGAAAGACCATGTTTCAGTTGCCTGTTATTCTACAGAAGTTGCAGTTTCTTTCCTTTTTTCCAGAAAAGTCAAGTCAACTGTTCACGTTGTTCAACCTAAACAAGAATTACACTTCAGAAAATTCACACTTCAAAAGAAAGGCATGTTTCAGCTCAACCTATTGTGAAATATTTTATTTCAGTATATTTTAACACAAATATACGAATATTGCATGTAATGTAATTCAAAATAAAAATCTTTCAGTGTTATTTTTAAGATTGTGAGCTTTGGCTATCCATGCCAAAGAAAGGCCTTGAAATTTTATGATGCAGATACTGAATGATTAACAACAACTGATTTACAAGGAATTTGTAAGCAATTGTGTGCTGCATGGTTAATAATTAGTTATCTTTCTATTAGCTGTGCACAGAGTCTGGATTTTTGGTGACAGTTACATTCGACGTGGCGAAAGGCGAGCAAGAGAGACAATGGGCACCAATCTTGGTGTGGCTTCCCAGGTTCAGTGGTTTGGCAGGGGAGGCATGTGTTGAGGTGACCTCCTTCCCTTCTTCCAACAGTGCCTTGAAGGAAGAACTGCTCTGAATGTGCTAGTGATTCATTGTGGAGGCAACGACCTAGGACATGTGAAAAGTGTGCTGCTTCTCAAAGCAACGAAGAGGGACCTACGTGACCTCGATGGACGGTTTCCCCAGATGAAAATTGTGCTTTCTTCAATCAACCAAAGACGTCACTGGAGGCATGCTGCCCCAGGAAAGGTGGACAAAGTGCGGAAGTTTGTGAACAATGTAATGGCTAAGTTAGTTTTGTTTGTTAATGGGAGCATTGTACATCATCCACACATACTGTTTGATGAGCCTGAACTATTTTTAAGAGATGAGGTTCATTTTAAGCCCAAAGGGAAATTATGTTTTCTTAACTGATATTGCCCAATGTCTCCGAGACCACAACCCATAAGATTGGTCTTTCATTGCAGAAAAGAGGGTCTCCACTTTTTTTTGCTAAACTGAAAAATGTGTAATTGCTGTTAGTATGTCAAATTATTTTATTAAAATGTGTACCCTTTTTAAAAGAACTGCAACATGCATGTTAAATACTGAAACCAAAGGAAGAAATAAAAGTATTCCCCTGACTTACTGCTGCGGTTGCATTTTATTTATTGTGATTTGAATAAGCTGAGACTGTTAGCAGCTGGTTGGATGCTAACTGATTAAACTATACTTGTCAACATTGTTTAGTTTTGCTCCTGGACCTTTCAGTTTGTTTTTATTTGTCACATGTTCCTTTGTTCAGTTTTCCGCCACTAGTCTGTCTCCCTGGCTACTATCGGCATGAGTTCAGCTTTGTGTCAGCTGTGTATGTTCATTATCCTCATTTGTGTTTTCTATTTAAGTTCTTCTGTTCACTGTCTTTGTCTGCTCACCGTTATACGTGTTGTGGATTCATTAAACTTTACTTATTGGAACTATTATTCTGCCTTTGTCTGTATTTCTGCAAGCACAGTGCCACTCATATTGCTATAAAAACTCTAAATCTCCACAGTGTGTTTATGATGGCAAGAAATGACAACGCAAACACACTGGTGTCGTGATTTACTATCTAACAGGGGACCGAGTCATTGTGTTTAACATAATCATTATTCAAAGAGGATCTGCAATTAATACATTAGAGAACTATTTCTGCTTGATTTAACTCTTAAAACTCAGTTATTGCTATAAAAACTCTAAATCTCTACAGTGTGTTTGAGATGAAGAAATGACAACGCAAACACACTGGTGTCGTGATTTACTATCTAACAGGGGACCGAGTCATTGTGTAAATCATAAATAAATCAAAAGTGGTTTGTTTAAAAAACTCATAAATGTATAAGGTGGTAAGTTGGGCCTTTTACATCCCATTTTACATAGGGCAAAAGTCACACATTATTTATACAAATACTTGAGCTAAAATGTTTTTTTTTTTTAATAATAGTGTCTTAACACTTGTTTAAAAGAATAGTAAAGTTTGTACTATTTTCTGTTTATTTTGATAAATGAAATAATGTTCAATGAATATAGGCTACTGTCATTAAAATATGTTAAAATAAAAAATACAGAAACAAAACTTCTAATTACATTCTGGTTGTTTAGATTTTTAAATCCTTTTTTCTTGGATTCTGTGTAGAATTTAATTGTAATGTAATGCAAAGTTTGAAACTAGTCAGGGTATCTAGTAAAGAGATGTAATGCTTGTTCCTTTAGTAAGCAGCCTGTTAAACAGCAGAGTCTCTCTGGGACAGCAGGTCATTCAAACAATAGAGGAGTGTGTGTGAACGACGTGTGTTTAAGAGCCCTTACAGTTCCTGCTCCAGCCTACAGGGGAGCTGCTGAGTATGACCTTAAACACACACACACACACACACACACACACACACACACACACACACACACACACACACACACACACACACACACACACACACACACACACACACACACACACACACACACACGTAGGTCCCAACTTGGTCAAAAGTAAAAAAGTTTTTACTTAATTTTCAAATTATTTAAACACACACACTTGTAGGTCCCCACTTGGTCATCACCAGAGTGTTTTTTTTGTGTGTTTTTACTTGATTTTAACATGATTTAAAGCATGACCAACAGGGGACCTGAAAAATGTCCCCTTTTGGCTCAGAGGTCCCCTGTTGGTGAGTGTGTTATGACACCAAGGTCCCCTGTTAGATAGGTAGACAAGTACACACACACACACACACTGATGTATGCAATTTTTCAGTTGCCCACTATGTCATGTTCATGTCATTTTCATTCTTGGGTGAATTATCCCTTTAAAGGATTCACCCCAAAAATAATATTTTCTGATAATTTACTCACCCCAATGCCATTCAAGATGTTTATGTCATTCTTTCTTCAATTGCAACCAGAATGTTGAAGTCCAAATCAATGCAGTTTCAAAGGGCTTTAAAAGTGCTTCAAATGGCTCTCCTCGATCCCAGCTGAGGAATGGTGTCTCATCTAGCGCAACGATCGGTTATTTAAAAAAAAAAAAAATAATAATAAGTTATATACTTTTTAACCACAATTGTTCCTCTTATGCTGGACTGTGACGCGTCGGGCATGACGTCATCACGTTTAGGGCTGAAACAACGAATCGATAAAATTCGATTATTAAAAGAGTTGGCAACGAATCTCATTATCGATTCGTTGTGTCGCTCGATTTGGTTTTGTAGAAATATCGTAGTATCGTGCACTCTATCAGTTGCAGTTCTGGCGGCTCCGTCTCAACATAGACCAACTGTACAACGCGACACATCAAATGTTAAAGCAGAGGAACGTTTTGAGAGAAAATTGAGAGAAATGCGTGTATATTACACGCCTCGCGTGCAGGTCTTAAAGAGCACCTATCATGGCATTTAAAATGTTCCAAATATTGTTTTAGAAGTCCCCAACAACAGTTTTGCATGCATGCATTGACAAAAAAGACTTTAGTTTTCTTATAATATGCATTTATTTTTACCTGTTTTGACAGCGATTCTCAAATGATTCCTTTAGTGATTCACTTTTCAAAACCCCGCCTTTACGTGACGCTAATCTGCGGTGATTGGTCCGATGACCCAGTCAGTTGTGATTGGTATAGTCTGTGCAGATATTTTCGGAAACGGAACGCCCATCAAAGTCTTATAGTGACAGTAATTTGTTAATATGTGTCAGGAGTTATGAATATGAAAACCGTGTCTGTACCGTTTGATTGTAATATGAGCCTCAGCTGATCTCATTCATAAAAAAACTCTCCTCACGAAGACTCGCGACAAATCAACATCCCTCAGGGCTTTTAGTTCAAAAGTGTGCAGATGAGGAGACATATTGATAGATTCTCATATGTCTGTCAAATTTCTAAACAGAGGAGTATTTTTTATTCAATACTTCCTCAAAATGCGCAGATATAGCCTAATCATAAGCGATTGAGTCTCTTATGTGTTGTTTTCAATTCATCCTGGCAGCCGGAGGGCGCTCTGTGCAAATGTAGTCCATGTACAGACAGACGAAGAAGAACCATGTGCCATAATAGAAGTCCATAATAAAAGCTTCCTGAGATCGCGAAACATACATTTGATGACTAATAAACACTCAATCGCGACGATGTATGGTTTGTCTTCAAGCCACTTAGTCTTCAAATGCTCATCCTTGGGCAGATGAAAGAAGTTTGCTTTTGAGTGGCACTTCAGAACACAGGGTCTCGTAGCCATGATGTTTTCTAGTTTTCACTGGCGTCTTGGAGCGCAATAAGTGGGCGTATCGTATTCAAATAACTTGACAAGTTGACGTCATCTTGTCAGAGAAAAAGCTTCGGTCTTCTAACGATTCTTAAATATGACTCAGAGTCGACTCTTACTTTTGAAAGAAAATAACTATATATACGGTGCACTGTCATATTTCAAACTATGCAGGATGTTTTTGTTCACTTAGATCTATGTTACACACTACATGAAAGGTAAATTTCAAAATTCCATGATAGGTGCTCTTTAAAGAACAGTAGCCCTAATAGTAAACATGCTGCCTTTCTTGTGCTGAACACAAAAGAAGATATTTTGAAGAATGTGGCTTACCAGACAGTTGTTGGTCCCCATTGACTGCCATAGGAAAAGTTGGAAATACTATGGAAGTCACTGAGGTACATCAACTGTTTGATTACCCATATTCTTCAAAATAACTTATTTTCAACAGAAGAAAGAAACTTATTCGGGTTTAAAACAACTAGAGAGAGTAAATGATGACAATTAAACATTTTGGGAGAACTATCCATTTAATGTTAATAAAACAACAAAACACAGAGGAAATCACTCACTGCTCTTGACTGTGAACTTTAATATTAGCTTACATGTGCATGTTTTTTGTGTTAGTCCATTTAAAAAAAAATTATAATTATTATTACTTTAACAGCTCAGGGATGTTCAAGGAGCATCCTGTTTGTGCGTTTTCTGACTTTTTTTGCACTGTGAATTTGCACTGTCAGTTCTGTTTTTGAATAAAGGGTTGGAAAATAATGGGGTTTTTTTATTAAAAATTTTTTATCCGATTCATCGAAAAAAATAACGACAGATTAATCAATTATTAAAATAATCGTTAGTTGCAGCCCTAATCACATTGGAAAGGTCAAGTGTTCGTACCGCCCCATTGTTTACTAGCGTGGAGAAGGAGGATCGTTCACATTTTATTGTATGTTGAATGACATATTTATGTCTTTGTGTCAGATTATTGTTTAAAATGGTCCTTTCGTGTGGGTATCCTGGATGTTTAATGAATATTTAATGTCACTCGTGACCTTTCCAACGTGATGACGTCATGCCCGGCGCGTCGCAGTCCAGCACAAACAATTGTGGTTAAAAAGTATATACTTTTTTTTTTTATGACCGATGGATTCGCTAGATAAGGCCTTATTCTTCAGCTGGGATCGAGGAGAGCCATTTGAAGCATTTTAAAGCCCTTTGAAACTGCATTTATTTGGATTCTGGTTGCGATTGAAGTCAATTGTGTGGAGAAAAATCTGTCTTTTTTTAGTAGATGTCTGTGGGCTTAGTTCTCAAGATAAAACAGTGTGAAACAATACAATACCTGTGTATGTTAAAACGTCTCGTTACGGATGTAACCCTCGTTCCCTTTCGTTCAGTCACTACGACGTAACGTTAGTGACTAACGAATGGGGGTTTCGCTTAGAAGCCTATCATCTTCGAGCACTTAGAAAACGCCCAATGGCGTGCCAATGCCATGGGGCATGCGGAATTTGCATACGTAACTCCGCCTCACCGCGTGAGTATATAAGGAAGTACGTGGCAATATCGCATTATGTTACCTGCTGAGGAGCCAAGACTGAACTCCTGCGTTCCAGGTAGCACAGCTGATGTGGCAACGGGACGTTACGTCTCCGTTCCCTCCTCAGGGAACGAGGGTTACATCCGTAACCGAGACGTTCCCTTTCGTTCAGTCACTACGACGTAACGTTAGTGACGAATCGGGGTCCCAATATATTCCCGCCACTCAGCTGTCTTCCAGTGCCCTGCGTAAGTGTGAGTACCCTGTTGTAAGACTAGTACGGACGAAGGACTCCCACTTAACACAGGAATACCAAGGTACACTGGGAAGCATATTCCAGTGAGGATGCCAAGATGCCTACCCGTAGGGAGGACTTAAGAGTACACATATGACCCGTTAAGGGCTGCATATGGGAAAACTCTAGGGTAACAGCCGAAGGTGGATTTTTTACCCTAGGGGTGGCAGGGACTTGCCAAGGGAAAGACACCTGCTCAAACGGAGGCTTACGGTGGAAATACACGTGTGGGGGTCGCCGGAGGGGAACCATGCACACGGGGGACCTGGCCAGATACAAGGGTCTGGGCTCGTTAGAGGGCAGGGGGGAAGGAGAGGCCCTGCTACCATCCCCTGGAAAGAACTGGGACCCATCTTTGAGTTGTCCACCTCCAGCCTGGCGTTTGTACCCTAGGCCGCGGCCCCATCAAGGGCAGAGAAGGCGGAGGAAGCCACCAAACGGTCACGGGAAGCACGGGGACTTCCGGGACCGCGTGATCTCCCCATGCACCTCGGGAGCGAAAGGCATTGGGGCGGGGCCCAACAGCTGTCGGGTGCCGCCCCCAAAAAACAATCGCGCAACCACTAGGGATGGGCAACAGTGGTCGAGTAATCGAGTACTCGAACGTGACAGCGATCATCGATCATGAGAACGATGATCGCCCTGAAAAAAAAAATATTTGTCTCTTTTTTTATTGGTTATTGCGTCGTTTTGCGCGGTACCGGAGGTCTGATTGGTTGGCGTTATACAGCACGCCTCATGACCGCGGCGAAATAAAGCGAAGAGGCGTGCACTGCAGTGATGTCTGGAATCACTGATCATTAAATGGTTAGTGCAAGATGTGCAGCGCCAATCTGTCATAGCATTATAATGAGAACACCGTGGAAAATGCTGCTAAATGATCTGTGCTTAGTTCCCCGTTTATCAGCTTATCCTCAGAGAAACTAGCGAGAACACTCAGACTAGCGCGTGAAGTTCATGTGCGCATTCGCGTCCTTTTCTGCAGATGCAGAAGATTACCTTTATGTTGTTTATCTGATTAATCTAATATAAAACGCGTTTGGTTGAGCTTAATAAGATAGAAACGCGCTGCCGTTATACCGGCTGTTCATTCTCTTCAGTTTCAGCTCAAATGCATTAATGCTCAAGCTCGACATGGTTTAGAGACAGATATTCTTTTCAGATAGGCTATTTCTTTCTCAGAATCATTGACATTAGTAATGCAGCAGTGCTATACTTTTCTCATATTTTTTTTAACAGTAGACCTAGTTTATTTAAAGTTGTTTTTCGTTATGAGTTTGAAAACGCGCAGTGATGTCTGTAAACGCTTCGATCATGAATAATACAATTAAGTGCATGATGTGCAGAGTCAATCTGTCAAAGCATTATAATGAGAACAGGATTTTAATAAAATGTTGTTTCTGTGTGCTTTCGTTGTCCGTGTATCAGCGTGGTTAAGGGAAGAGCGCATTCAAAATGTTCCGTTTCAAACCCTTCGCCTGTAAAATCTAGCACGCTGAAGTTCACGTGCGCATTCACGTCCTTTTGTGTTGATTTATGTCGTAATAGGTTCATAATAATCTTCATATTAACATTGATATAGGGTACGTTTGGTTGAGTTTATTAACCAGCTAGCAAGCTCTGCAGGGTGGTGTTATTCCACAGTTTCAGCTCAAAGGCAATGCTCGATATTACTGACTTGGTTATTTGAGTCCTTTTATAAAGATGTTTCTTTTTCAAAGACATTTATGCATCATAATCAAGCAGTTATTTTTTGTTTTATATGTTCATGTTTTCATATACCTGTTTTCATGTCACGTTTGTATTTGTCAACAACCATTTTCATAACAGTTTTCATTATCTCAATAACGGACATGCCCCGCCCCCTGCACATGCCCCGCCCCCAATTACTCGAGTACTCGTTTTTGAGACCTATCGATGATCGAAATGAGAAATTGACAAAAATGCCCATCCCTAGCAACCACGAGTGCTCGCGACAGAGCGGAGTTCCACACCAGCGCGAGACTCGCGACTGCCCGAGATAACATGGCTGTCAACTTTAGGTCGGATCAGGCACCGCTGACACACCCGGAGGCGGAGCACCACCTAATCGTCATCCCCAAAGGACTCCAGCCCACCTTGGGATGCAGCAATCAACATCTCACTGATATCTGGAGTGTGAACGAAATGAACGAGGCGTCAGAGACGGGCTGCTGTTTCAGTCCAACACTCGCGGGAAGCGATGTGCGAGAGGGGGGCGTGGCCCGAGGAACGTATCATCGGGGTTCTTAATACCACAGCATCGCCCTCAGGTCACCCTGGCCACCAGCCAAAGCACCACCTCACTCAGAGACGGTAGATTGGGGGGTGGCAGAGGGGACTCTCTCTCCTCACGGAGATCATTGAGTCTCGACCGCGACATCACGATGGTCACGTTCCCACAGTGGGAACATGACACATCCACAAACACTGCCCGAACGTGCTGAAGCCCAAACACGTCGAGCAGTGAATGTGCCCATAGACAGCAACGGAGATCGATCGCACACGGAAGTGCACGGGCGAGCCGTCTTGAAAAAGACGTGCCACGCGCAAGCTCTTTTTGTGAGAGGAAGCCTCGCAGTCGATGCTGAAGCGCCCAGGGAAACACACACCAGCCGTCTAGCAGACCACTGCACAGATCAGCAGGTAGGAAGTATGCTATCACTGGAACGCGCCGTCACACCAACACCGACTGGAAAGCCGCTCGTCTCGAAGAGGCTGACAGAGTCTCAGAAGGCTTGTGAGGAGTAAAGAGGTAGGTACTCTTGGCTCCGAAAGCAGAAACATAATGCAATATTGCCACGTACTTCCTTTTATACTCACGCTGTGAGGCGGAGTTACGTATGCAAATTCCGCATGCCCCATGGCATTGGCACGCCATTGGGCGTTTTCTAAGTGCTCGAAGATGATAGGCTTCTAAGCAAAACCCCCATTCGTTAGTCACTAACGTTACGTCGTAGTGACTGAACGAAAGGGAACTGAGACTTTACATTTGGCCCAACGTGTTTTGTCTGGTATCTCTCTCCTTTTGACTTTGGCCGTAACATTCTTCTGTGGCCAGTAGCAAAACACAGTCTACAAAAAATACAAAATAAATATGCACATCTTTGTATAATAAACAATAGATCAGAGCCCAAGCCCACTTTACCAGAGTCCAAAAGGAGTTTCAAGGCTTCAGGCACAAGTGTCAAGTCAAATACAACGTAAAGGATTTATTTAATCTCCAGGATTTATTCTTCAGTATTATGTTGCTGCAAAGAGGCTAACTGACCACCTACCAGCATTATTTGCAGAATGTTTAGTCATACTTGCATTTCCAGGAATGACAGTGCAACAGCATTTGATAGTTCATCTGTGCCAGTTTAAATATTAAAATCACTTTTTTGAAGACAGCGCAAGCTTACATTATTATCTATTTATCTATTATTAGGAAATACATTTACAGTTTTCTCTAGCCAGTTAGTTGGCACAGCATCCACTGTGTTGGATTTCACAAATTTCACAACTGCAAACTGTTCTGGGGGAAAAAAATGAAATAATGTTGTCACATTGTGATCTTTGCCCAAGCAAATTTATATTCATAAACACTTACAAGTTCGTACCACTTGGATGTATGAATCTGAATGTGTTGTATTTCCACACAATGAGAAAAAAACAAAACAAACAAACACATCTGGGGTGGCTTACAACTGACAGTTATACGCCACACAGCTAAATGTGTTCTCTGTGAGCAATATTAATTATAAAACTATTGCTAAAAAAATTCACTTCACTTCAAAATTAAAATTTCCTGATAAGTGACTCACCCCCATGTCATCCAAGATGTTCATTTCTTTCTTTCTTCAGTCCAAAAGAAATGAAGGATTTTGAGGAAAACATTCCAGGATTTTTCTCTATTTAATGGAATTGCAACAAGCGGGTTGAAGGTCCAAATACCAGTTTCAAAGGGCACTACACGATCCCACCCGAGGAAAAGGGTCTCATCTAGTGAAACAATCTGTCATTTTGTAAATATTTTTATTTATTCATTTTATTTATATATTTATTTACTTTTTAACCACAAATGCTTGCTCTGCGATGCGCCCCACATTACGCTATCACATTGGAAAGGTCACGCGCAACGTGATCTTCGACTGTGGGGTGAAAAACTCAAAATCGCCTGACATCGCACTTTACAAAAAAAAAAGGTAAAACACTGGGTCGGTACTTGCGCCTTCGTCATGCGTGACCTTTCCAACGTGATGACGTAATGCGTAGTCGCAGAGCTAGAGCAAGATAAGCATTTGTGGTTAAAATGTATATACGTTTAGATTTGTTTTTAGAAAATTACCAATCGTTTGGCTGGATGAGACTCTTATTCCTCGGCTGGGATTGTGTAGAGCCTTTGAAGCTGAAACTGCAATTTGGACCTTCAAACATTTTGACCCCGGTGAAACCCATGGAGAAAAATCTTGGAATGTTTTCCTCAAAAACCTTAATTGTTTTTTAACTGAAGAAAGCAAGACGTGGGCTGCGTCCCAATTCGCCTACTTATACTACGTCCTAAAAGTATGTACTCTTTTTGTGAAGAAAAAGTACATACTTTTGAGTGTGTAGCAGAAGAGTAAGCAAGCTTTGGGACATACTACTTCGTCATCTTTAACGGACTCTGTTACGTGCGTCCCGTCACCGTTTAAACTGCCCTGTCAATCATCGTCACAGTTCAAATCCCCCACTTTCAATTAAATTTCCTACTGTATCGGAGAGAAATGTAGTCGCTCGTTGATCTGCCTTTCATGGGTCTTTAATGCAGTGACTCCTCCCATGTGTTTGCAAAGTTAATGGCCAAACGTATCATTACAAAAGTTCTCAATGCTGCTGAAGGAGAAATATAATGTGGATAACATTGAATAAATGTCTTTTTGTCAGGTTAAATACTGATAATTGCTCACTCAAACCACTTTATCTAATCCTCTCCACTTAACCGTCAGACTCGCGTAACCGTCATGTTTGTAGTTTTTTAAACACTTTTTATCCGCGTTTGTAGTTCTAATCGAATCCTCGTCCATCTCGCAATGGGTTGTGGGCAATATCAGCCGTTAGAGTGCGCATCGATCTGCACTTCGGATTCTGACCGGAAATAGTAAACCATCCGGGAATCTTTGGAATACTTTTTTCAACATTCTAAGATTTGGGACATACTAATTCTTTTTTCGAATACTATTTAGTACGGATAGTATGCGAATTGGGACGCAGCATTAGACATCTTGGATGATATGCGGGTGAGTAAATTATCAGGACATTTTCATTCTAAAAAAGTGATTTAATCCTTTAAGTCTGAGAACTCCTCAGAATGAACGGAGCAAGGTAAGACCACTGTCTGCCTCAGTCATAAATGCCTGCCTGCCCAAATGCTTCTCAGATAATGTTTTCATCCGAGTATGACTGTCTCTGGCTGTGACAGAGCAACATCTTTTCCCCATGCTCTGTCTCACCAGACACTGCAACAACTTCACAGCACTCTAGATCACTAAGAGTGAAGACATTGTTGGGTTTCTTTATTCCTACAGTCTTCTTTGGTTCATGAAGTATCTTCCTCAGTTTGTCTGCTTCCCCAAGCCAACTCACAATCTGTGAGAGAGGATTTCGCCCAGAACGAACCAATCTTTTCAGCTGATGAAAGTAATTCTCAAAAGAGAAAGCACTGCACTCATCTAGACTGCCATAACGGTTTGCATCCAATGCCAGGTGTACCAAACTGTGGACATTGTAGACAAGAAACTCATCCCCATACAAATGTCTTCCCTGTGAAATGAAGTACACCAACAACTCCTCTGCATTGTGATTGTACTGTTTTGCTAGTCTTGGGCAAACAAGGATGGATAATGCCACACTAAAAACCAGGAAGTGCTCATAGAGCTGTTCTGCAATTATGCCTTTAAGCACAATTTTTCCTGTATAGAGGGCAAACTGTCTCAACTCTGTGACCTTCCATCTGTCAATCTCTTCCAAGCCTCTTGGTTTCCTTGCAAACACATTTGGAATGCTTGCTTTAAGCTTCAGAAGCTGTAAACTGACCTGCTTAACATGACCAGATGACAGTCTGATTCCCAGTGGTCCCCTCAGCCACATGAGGATCATTTTGCGCATAACCCCAAGGCAACACTGGTGCATATAATCAGCTGGGAACTGTTCAATCATGTTTATTGGGAGCTGGCAAAATAGTGACAGAACTGAAGACAGGTGGTGCTCCTCCTGAGACTGATCTCGAAATGTTTTGTCAGTTCTCAATGTTAGATGGTTTATTTCAGGATAGATCACCCGATGGCCATCCCACACTCCTTTTTGTGTATCTGTCACACCCATAATAGCCTGAACACAGCTTTATGGACTTCACAAGAGCCTTGGCTGGGGCATCACATGTAACACAATGCAGCTTCATCCTAATCAAACCACTGTCTGTCTCTAGTCAATTTTCTATAATACTGCGAAGGTCACCAACAACATCATCAAGAAAGTCAAGATTTTTGGGCTTTGACAAACCAAAACACAAAGCCAACGGAAATACTGAGGCAGGAGATAAATTAAATTGGCACAACACTGGCCACAGTGTCTTCTTGCTACTTTTGAAAAGCGGCAAGCCATCAATATTGAGCGAAAAGTCAATTAAATCTAATTCAGAAATAGCCTGTAAAGGATACATTTTCAAATGTCTCAGCAGCTGGTCTTTGCAGCCAAGGTAGATATACTGCATTCCTGATTTGATCTCGAACTCAACACTTTCACTGGTGGCAAGCAGTGTTTTTGTGGTCCTTGGCAGGTCTGGGTGTCCATTTTCAATCAAATTTTTAACAAAGAGTCCACTGCATTGTGTTTTACATGAAATTAAGTTGTCCACTGTGCAATACAATGTCTAAGTGGAAGGTCAGTTTCCCTATAGCTGCTCTGGGACAGGATATCATCCAGATATCCCTCATCTGCACTTTTCTGTTTGACAGAACTCTCCTCTTGTGTAAGTTCTTGGGTAAGCATTGAAGGACAATGAGGATAGTCATTTGTTGGCAAAAACTCTGATGCAGCTGTTTGAGCACTTGCACATTTTTCTTCTAATCTTCTTGCCCTCTTGCCCTCAAAACTTTCAATTTAAGAACATTCCCAAAATATACTCAAAATGTTGCAAGTAAAATGTTCTAATTTTGATAACTCGTCACATTAGAAGAACGTTTTATAAAGAACATTCAACATCTCATCTCTCAATGATTTCCTCAAAACAGTTTCCTAATGTGGCAGAGAGAATTTTCTTCCTTTGTTATTATGAAACATTGGGACAATGTTTTATTGAGATCATTGTACAACTTGTTCCCTCAGAAACATTCCTAAAACATCTTTTGAATGTTGTAGTTAAAATGTTATATCTTGGTTTACATTTAACGCTATAGGGAATTTTTTCAAAATGAGAAAACATTCTTAAAATATTCGTTAAACATTATATTCAAATGTTTTCTTCAGAACATTGACCAAACTTGTAGTGTTGCGGGGTATCACCTCCAGCAACCTTAGTTAATTTGCAGTTCTGCAGACGGACAATTATGGACAATGATTCCGGTAAGAGAATCAGGCACAGGAGAAGGAAATCCTCTTCAAACTTCTCTTTAATAACATTTGTCAGGCAGTCAGTGACATCCATTTACAATATTAGGATGGTATGAAGTTATTGAAAGTTATGTTGTGGTCTGTAAACAAATAAAAATAGGAAAAACAATATGAATACAATATATCTGTACATGTTCACTATAAAATACCTCACAAAGCATCAATAAATGCTTAAACAGTCATCAAACGTGAATACTCAACTGTTTGCTGTGAAATACACATTATATAATAAGATAAACACCAATATATTGCGTGACGCAGCATATAATAACAACAACACATTTTAACTCAACGTGATCATACTTAAGCTGGGCATACACTGTGCGATTTTCGTCCGATTTCGAGCCGAATTCAGACTTGTGCGACTCTTTTTTTGGGTCGGGGCGATTTTCAGCTTTATCGTGCGTCGTTTGTCGTGAGGTGTTGGTGTAGTGTACAAGGGGAAACGAGAGGCGACAAACCTCTCCCGATCGGCAATCGGATGGTCGGATGAATTTCTGGCATGTCAGAAATTCTGGTCGCTCCTCGTGAGGTTATTAAACAGCTGAAGCAGAGCTACGAACTATTTCTCATCACTGCGCCTGTGCGAAAGCAGAAGTAGAACCATTTAATCTTTAATGCAGCAAGAAAGAAAACGAAAAGAGGGAGATCTGTAAGTTCTGTAGGCAGTTATCAAATAGCAGAAATTTAGCAAACTGTTGCTTGCCTCCAGTTCGTGTTGTAAAATGGATAATCTAAGACGTTCAAACCGCCGTGTTTAGCCTCAGTGCCTCTTTTATTCATTTAATTTTGAACATTAATTTACTTGTTTTACTTTCACAAATTATTTTATTTACTATTATTTAATATTTACTTAATTTTATTATCATGGGAAAAATGTGAACTGTTGTCCATCATTTGACAA
Organism: Gobio gobio; assembly: GCF_949357685.1. NCBI lineage: Eukaryota > Metazoa > Chordata > Actinopteri > Cypriniformes > Gobionidae > Gobio > Gobio gobio. The sequence continues at coordinate 191,923 of NW_027645719.1, forward strand.
AAGAAAAGAATGACAAAATGTCACGGCGCAATATAGATTTTTTTTCTTTTCGTTTTAAATCATGAAGGCGAGTCAGTGGATATCACACAAAAACGCAATGTGCGTGAAAGTCGGTGAAAGTCAGTGAAAGTAAAATCTGACGAGCTTTCGGCGCATATTCTCACAGAGACAAGATTCTTCTTCTTTAAAATATGCTGATATGCCTAAAACTGTCTGAATTTATATTCTTAATATTTCTCTTGTGGCTCATATTGTGAAACAAATTAGAAGAGAAGTATAGGCCCATTTCGTGTTAAACAAGTTGTTTTTGAAATAAAGCTGCTCTTACTTTCTGATAATACTGATATTATTGCAGTGTTATGACATGTTATAGACTGATAATCATTTTAATTATAGGCCTATAATTCCTTGTTTAATTGGACAAAATGTATTTAAATAATGAGGAGTAATTAAGCTAATCTATCTATTATTTTATTATGCAGAGTAGCCTATCGGTTATGCATTGATGCATTATAAAATTAGCGCGGGGCAATAAATGTAATATCAATTTAAAAATAAAAGTAGGCCTACCCTAATAATAATGTTAATTTATATACATAAATTGTAAATGCTCTTGATATCGATAGCTGATGCATTTGATAGGCTATCTCTCCATTATAGTTTTTTTGCGCATATTTCACTCGTACAGTGTAAGCAGACAAGTCGCGCTTGACGATCGGACCGCACAGTGTGGTTACATAAACCGTGAGCTTTGGCTTTACATCGCATGCGTTCTACTCGTACAGTGTGAGTAGGTAACCTTGCTGAAATCGCACAGAAATCGCAGTGTATGCCCAGCTTAAGACCTGCACGCATCTAGATGCAGACACGCATCCAATTTTCTCTCAACTTTTTCCGTTCACTTTAGACATAACCAACTGTGTTTATGTAAACCTTGTGTGTATTTGGCAGTATTATTACCACAATCAGACGAGAAAGATAAAGTTCAGTTATCAGGCGCTGTTTGACAGTGTGCGCGCACTCAGAAAAAAAGTGCATCATGTCAGAACAGAACGCCGAAGGCCGTGCACTTCGAAGGCCAGACCAGGCCACGCCTTCGAAGTGCAAACCGAAGGGCGAACCGAGGGACAGGGTTGCCAGGTCTGCACAACAAAACCCCTCCAATTGCTAATCAAAAGTAGCGGAATCACGGCCAAAATGGGCCAGCATATGCAAAAACGCGGGGGACGCCCAGTACAAATATTGCTAAAGTAAAGACAACTTACACCAGTGGACTATAGGCTACAAACAACCCACATCAACAGTAAATGCTTCCCAATTCCAGACTTGGCAACACTGAACCGAGCGTCGTTGAATGGGCTGTAGCAGGTGTGTGACAACTGACAGCGGACGTTCGTGAGGAGATTTTAAAAAGAGAAATGGAGCAGAATTTATTTATTTATTTTTTGATTTTTATGAGTTTTATTGGATTTTGACATGCTTCAAAGCCTGCGATGATGGGAGACCGGACCATAAGCACGTAAATCTGTATATGGTTAATCATTAAGTTGCAACTATTGTTTATTTATTATGTTAAATGTAACTGTTACAATATATTTTAAACATTTATATATTTACGTCCAAGTCTTTATTTAAGTACTTATTTTTATTCAACTCACATCATCTCAGATGCAATTGTAGCTACTTTTTATGACATGTCAGCCGTCGACCGATTCAGCTCTGCAAACCTGCGGACAGTGGAAATATGCGCTCATCCCAGGAACCCAAGAAGATGATGTCCCGCTGGCACAGGCCTTACCAGGGTTTCTATTGTGCATTACCATCCCGGTCCAGCTCCACCAGCGTCTCTCGCTCAGCTCAATGAAAGTGTAAAAATGTGTTCTTCTGTTTCAGCTGTTCATTTAAATTTCTGTTGTTTCTGATGTTTATTGTAGGCCTATGAATAGTTGTAAAAAGTAGGCTACTTTAAGTAATGTATAGACCAATTTATTTTCATTTCCACATTTTAATTTACATGACAAGAAAATATATGCATGAACATATGAATTTCTACAAATTATAACTTGCATTACAAAAATAAACAGAATGTACAAAACAACCACTTCTCTTTTATTTAGCCTACACATTTCAAGTTAACAAAAATTAACAATAGACAGCAATTACTTGGTTTAATTTACAAATAACTTGCATAAAATAAAATAATAATAATATAGAGAAATTGTTCTGTGCATCCCGGCCACGACTTTACATTCAGGCTTTGGAGGAGACTTTCGGTATAATGGACCGTCGTCAGTGAGCGACATTCATTTATTCATTCATTCATATAAAATACTTTATTTTGCAGTAAAGTCAGCAGTTTTCGTTTATTTGCATTTTGACTTATAGTTTTGAGTGACAGATGTCGTATTTTATTTAGCCTATTTTTGTCTGTGACATATTTTAGGTGTTGACAGTATGCCTATAAGAAAAAATAAATAAATGATTGCTTGGCCAACATAGCCTTTTACTTCTGTTATCCCCAGTCTCTCTCTCTTTCTGTAGACTAGAGGACATTTAAAAGAGAGATTCTGGAAATGAAATCTAAATTTAGCTGGATCGGTCGGGAATAAAATAATTTATAGCGCGTGAGGAGTGAATTTGAAGCGCAAGCGGGAGGTGCGGTGCATAGATCTTATTGCGGGAGCGGGACGAAAAAACAGCCCCGCGCAGATCTAATTTGTATTTAAAGAAAGTGCAGAAATAAGAAAGATAAAAGAAAAAAAGAGCAAAAAAAGGAGAGAATGGACTGATTCCTCTTCTTGAGAGAATGGTTGAGAAATAAATAACACAATGCTAGTTAAAATTGGGAAATGATCTTGCCAGGTTGCTCTACCACGAATGCACTAAACGTTTTGTTTACTTCAAGTTCAAGCGGTTGCGCCAGGCTACACTTGAGTTACCGACCGCTCTTTCACTGGGAAATTTAAACCCGCGCCGCAAGAAATCTGATCGAGTGCCGCGGGAATGCGGACCAGTCAAATCCTGTAGTCACCAGTGTGCTATGAATTCTGGGATAGGGTAGGCTGCAAAGTTGTGGAAAGGTTCCATCTGCTGTACCCTTCCTTTGCCTGAGAAACGGAGGGCGCATTTTGAGTCGCTTTCGACTTGCGGCAGCATTCGTCACGCCGCTGTGACGCAATCACACTTCAAATGTGGCCTTCAGAGGGTGCAGCTTTCACATTGGGACACCCTTCGTAGTGCCGCTGTCACGCAATCCCACTTCAAATGTGGCCTTCAGAAGTGCAGCTTTCACATTGGGACACCCTTCGTAGTGCCGCTGTGACGCAATCACACTTCAAATGTGGCCTTCAGAGGGTGCAGCTTTCACATTGGGACACCCTTCGTAGTGCTGCTGTGACGCAATCGCACTTCAAATGTGGCCTTCAGAAGTGCAGCTTTCACATTGGGACACCCTTCGTAGTGCCGCTGTGACGCAATCGCACTTCAAATGTGGCCTTCAGAGGGTGCAGCTTTCACATTGGGACAGCCTTCATAGTGCCGCTGTGACGCAATCACACTTCAAATGCGGCCTTCAGAAGTGCAGCTTTCACATTGGGACACCCTTCGTAGTGCCGCTGTCACGCAATCACACTTCAAATGTGGCCTTCAGAGGTGCAGCTTTCACATTGGGACACCCTTCGTAGTGCCGCTGTCACGCAATCCCACTTCAAATGTGGCCTTCAGAGGTGCAGCTTTCACATTGGGACACCCTTTGTAGTGCCGCTGTGACGCAATCGCACTTCAAATGCGGCCTTCAGAGGTGCAGCTTTCACATTGGGACACCCTTCATAGTGCCGCTGTGACGCAATCGCACTTCAAATGCGGCCTTCAGAGGTGCAGCTTTCACATTGGGACACCCTTCGTAGTGCCGCTGTCACGCAATCACACTTCAAATGTGGCCTTCAGAGGTGCAGCTTTCACATTGGGACACCCTTCGTAGTGCTGCTGTCACGCAATCCCACTTCAAATGTGGCCTTCAGAGGTGTAGCTTTCACATTGGGACACCCTTTGTAGTGCCGCTGTGACGCAATCGCACTTCAAATGCGGCCTTCAGAGGTGCAGCTTTCACATTGGGACACCCTTCATAGTGCCGCTGTGACGCAATCGCACTTCAAATGCGGCCTTCAGAGGTGCAGCTTTCACATTGGGACACCCTTCGTAGTGCCGCTGTCACGCAATCACACTTCAAATGTGGCCTTCAGAGGTGCAGCTTTCACATTGGGACACCCTTCGTAGTGCTGCTGTCACGCAATCCCACTTCAAATGTGGCCTTCAGAGGTGTAGCTTTCACATTGGGACACCCTTTGTAGTGCCGCTGTGACGCAATCGCACTTCAAATGCGGCCTTCAGAGGTGCAGCTTTCACATTGGGACACCCTTCATAGTGCCGCTGTGACGCAATCGCACTTCAAATGTGGCCTTCAGAGGGTGCAGCCTTCACATTGGGACACCCTTCATAGTGCCGCTGTGACGCAATCGCACTTCAAATGTGGCCTTCAGAGGGTGCAGCCTTCACATTGGGACACCCTTCATAGTGCCGCTGTGACGCAATCGCACTTCAAATGTGGCCTTCAGAGGGTGCAGCCTTCACATTGGGACACCCTTCGTAGTGCCGCTATGACGCAATCGCACTTCAAATGCGGCCTTCGAAGTGCGCGCCCTTCACTTTGGGACACAGCTTATGTTTCTAGGCAACCTCCGAATCAGCTGTGCTGTCAGTCTAATCAAGATAACCGTCACCACAACGGAAGGCCCGCCTCTCAATTCACTCCATTGGACAATGGGGGGAAAACGCGATGACATCGGGCGCTTTTCTGCTCAGAGTTGATTTTTTATTATACTTCATGCGCTCAGAGCGCTCCTTCAAAAATGCGAGGCGCCCGGGGTACATAAGCAGCGCACATAACACTCTCTGCCAACAGAAATCTATTTAACCCTCTGGGGGTCTTCATTTATGGGTCACACTCAGGGTCTTCGGAGGGCGGGATTAAGATAAAAAAAGATTTGAGTAAAATCAATGAAATATATTTTTGTTCAATAATATTTTTTCTTTTCTTTTTTGGTGTTTTGAGATAATTTCATGATTAATAATTAATATTTATACAATAATTATGACCCATTTTTTTCCCATTGAATATAATAAAACATTTATATATATTTTGTTACAGCCACCCCAAATCTAGGGGTTTAGGGAGGGAGTAACAAGGAAAAAAATGAAAATTATAACTACGTAAATTAATAAATAAACTATCCCAGCTCGTTTCACTCTTATTACACTAGATCACAAGATCAGAACAGGAATCTAGTTAACCAGTGTTTTATTAAAGGGGTTAACATAAATTCAGGATTAACATAAAGAACAGAAAACATAAAGCAGATGTAAATAACCAAATCGTCAGGAGAGGGCAAGGCCAAAATAACAAACAAAACAGTCTCTTTCTAAAGGGTATTAAGTGAACTAAATTCCCTAACAAAGAAAGTTAAACAGAAAGACAATAACTCTTACCTCTCTCCCTAACTGAAAAACATAAACAGGAGAAAACTTAGGAGTGGGTAAACCCAAATAAATTGGCGCCCACCTCCCTACACGGTTACAGGACTCACACCGAGTCCAAGTGGCAGAGTCATTGTGAATGCACCACAAATTCACAATAAACAATACACAATAAACTAAAGCCACACAGTGTCTGGGTTAGTGGAAAAGGGACTCCTCCCGAGCCTCGTCTCACTGCTCTTTTAGATCCACCACGCTCGCATGAAGAGAGAGATAGCGTGAGAGAAGAAGAGGGACGGGAGAAAACACATCACACTGTTCAACAACAATTACGTCACGGGACGTAACAATATATATATATATATATATATATATATATATATATATATATATATATATATATATATATATATATATATATATTTATTTATTTATTTGTTTTTTTATTAAAGCTGTTTTTCATTTTAGAGTCAAGCCTAGGCCTCATGAAAGCAATTTTTTTAATGGGATCGGTGCCATCCGATGGACACTGAGCATTTTTATCACACAATAGCACATTTTTACCACTATAGTGGATCTTGCGTTTTATAATAAATAAAAAAAAAATCGTAGCTTGATCGGAATGGTCCGAAACTTGGTGACTTTATTGGTACTTGGCATATGAACACCCAAAAAAATTGGGGACAGGATTTGAAAAGTCTAAGTGGTCGTAAAAAAAAAAAAAATGACCCCCATGGGAAATGAATGGTAAATTAGTTTTTTTCTGCATACAATCTACAAATTAGCCAGGATGCAGAAAAAAAGGACTCAACAGTGAAGGGGTGAATCTCTAAAACATCAAGAGTGCAAAACAGACAAAAAAACTCACACACACACACACACTTATACACACAAAAACACACGCACACACAAATTAACGCGTGCCATTCCAAAAGCTAATTGTGTTTTTTTTTGTGTCTGTTTTGCACTCTTGATGTTTTAGAGATTCACCCCTTCACTGTTGAGTCCTTTTTTTCTGCATCCTGGCTGATTTGTATATTTTATGCACAAAAAAAATGTATTTTCATATTTTTGCCAATTTCCCATTCATTTCCTATGGGGGTCATTTTTGACCCGAAGACCCTGAGTGTGACTATTTTTTTTACGACCACTTAGACTTTTCAAATCCTGTCCCCAATTTGTTTGTGTGTTCATATACCAAGTACCAATAAAGTCACCAAGTTTCGGACCATTCCGATGAAGCTACGATTTTTAACATTTAAAAAAACAAACAATTTGGGTCAGAAATGACCAAAGACCCCCAGAGGATTAAAAAAAAAGGCAACTCTCGCTGCAATAACATGTTCTGTCGGATCGGGGCCTAACCGGCTAAGCTTTAGAGCAAATAATAAACTTTTGTGATTGCGAATAAGCAAGCCCTGCTCGAAGGATTATTAATATTTTGGATTTGTATTACGATGACATGGTCTAATCATCATTTCCAGTTATAACTCGAGACAGTTCTGCATTGGATAAAGTAAAGGCCAGGTTTTCGGTGTAATTCTGGCCAGCCGCGGTCACATCTACGCGTGGTGCAGCAGCGTGCCGGTGTTCACCGGCGGTCAGAAGAAATAGCGGCGCTGTGTTAGATTTCACAACATAACGTTCATCCTCCCCTAAGTATCTGCCTACTTAGCAATTGGTATAATGGTACATACATGTATTTCGAGCTAGCTATCACAAAAATAGACTGGACTCTCAGGTTTTGCTAACTTTATAACCTGTTGGTTAACTTTGGCAGATTTTGACATATTGGTTTAACAAAATCTATTTCAATGACTGCAGCACTGCGTCGGTTACTACACTAAGCATCATGTTAACGAGTTAACTTCACAGTATTTGATAAGGTTGAAAATTCATTCATATCGAACATTGAGCAAGCTTACCTGATCGTATGGGTCCGTGTCCGGGTCCAGAAATGAGCTGTGTCCGGTGCAGTACGTTGGTCTACCACCCATTGATCTCCCGGTCAATTATATATCGACGCATTTTCAATCATATTTCCCGGTCAACTATATGTCGATGACTTTTCAACAACAGGTTGTTTCCCTGTCAACTCTAAATCAATGACTTTTCAACACATTGGCAATCCGGTAAACCGAATATCAATGCTTAATCAATCATAAAGATAACTATAGATCAATGTTGTTCCAATGTTGCTGCCATCAACATTAATAACGTCAGGATCATCGATATGGTAATGGTGATTCAACATTTATTTTTCATTGAAATTTCGATATCAACCATAATGATGATACAGATGGAAAATCAATATTTATTCAATGCTTGCTGTCTGGGAAGTTAATTGTAAAAACGATTGTACGAGTGATCTTAATATTAAAGGGTTAGTTCACCCAAAAATGAAAATTCTGTCATTAATTACTCACCCTCATGTCGTCCGACACCCGTAAGACCTCCGTTCATCTTCGGAACACAAATGAAGATATTTTTGTTGAAAGCTGATGGCTGAGAAAGGCTTCAGATAGGCCTCCATTGGCATTCAGTGCATTTACACTCCCAAGACCCATAAAAGGCACTTAAAAAGTCGTTACAAAGTCCATCTCACCACAGTGGCTCTACAATAATTTTACGATGCGACGACAATAGTTTTTGTGTGCAAAAAAAAATCTAAATAACACCTTTATCCAACTTATTGTCTTCCGTGTGTGCCTCCACGACGCATGCGCGAGAATATGACGTAACGCCAGCGTTCGGGAATCCATGAAATGCGCACTTAAGCCCCATTTTGAGCACTTCGCCGAGACCTAAAGCACAATCAATGTAGAATCCAACAGCTTAGACACGCGTGTCTTCCTCTCCTTGTAAACAAATCGCTTCTGGGTCATGTGTCCGAACACCGGATCTGCGTCATATTCTCGCGCATGCGTCATGGAGGCACACACGGAAGACAAGAACAAGTTGGATAAAGGTGTTATTTTGATTTTTTTTTTCGCACAAAAACTATTGTCGTCGCATCGTAAAATTATTGTAGAGCCACTGTGGTGAGATGTGTAACAATGCTTTGTAACAATGTTTTAAGTGCCTTTTATGGGTCTTGGGAGTGTAAATGTACTGAATGCCAATGGAGGCCTATCTGAAGCCTTTCTCAGCCATCAGCTTTCAACAAAAATATCTTCATTTGTGTTCCGAATATGAACGGAGGTCTTACGGGTGTCGAACGACATGAGGGTGAGTAATTAATGACCGAATTTTCATTTTTGGGTGAACTAACCCTTTAAGGTCTTTTTCCCAAAGGCATCGTAACTTAAAGGGATAGTTCACCCAAAAATAAAAATTCTGTCATCATTTACTCACCCTCATGTTGTTCCAAACCTGTATGAGTTTCTTTGTTCTGCTGAACACAAAAGAAGATATTTTGAAGAATGTTTGTAACCAACCAGATAGAGCAACCATTGACTACCATAGTAGGGGAAAAATACTATGGTATTCAATGGTTGCTCTGTCTGCTTTGTTACAAGCTCAGTTCCCCTAGCCTGTATATGGTCCCCAAGTGGCTAGAAATTTTGATGGGTGTAAACCGAGTTCTGGCTGTCTTTCTCTGCCTTTGAGAAAATGAAAGCTCAGACGAGCCAATCTAGAATCTTCCCTGTATGTCGTCATACGAAAAAAGGTTACCTCCCCTTCCTCCGCTTTGCCCGCCCAGAGCATTCGGAGGAAATGGATTGTTTATTTCACTCGCAATGTCAGCACAGACTTTACGATATGGATTCGACAGCACTGCCACAAAAATCATTAACCATTCACTTCAGAAACACTTGGAAGAACTCATAAGATTTCCTATAGTATTTAATTGGGCCTTAGGCCTTGTGTGGTTCAACAAACACATGGACATCAAAAACAAGCAATAACAATAAAGTTTTATTCATTTGGGTAATTCAGTTCCCCAGGACCTGCAAAAGACATTGTACAGTGGGATGAGTCATAACTACATATAGAAAACATTTCACATTACTCAAGAAATTAGTGACGTAAACTTAATGAATCCCCATGTAACAATAATCACATTACAAGACTCTTCTGGCAAGATCATTGGCACAGAAATGGAGGGCCTTGCCAACTTCATCTCCTCTAGTGCAAGTCTCCTCTCTTCTAAGGCCAGCTTGGTCTTCTTGAGCTCAATGAGCTGCTGTTGAAAATTGGTATCCCTCTCATTGGCTTCTTTAAGGTATTGCCTAATGTCTTTCAAGACATCTAGTTTCTCCCTCTCCAGCGGAACTAAGCCCTTACTACAAGTACTCAACTGATCAAAATGCTGAGGTGTTGTGGCTGTAGTCTGGACAACTTGAGATGGAGGCTGAGGCCTGGGAGGGTTGTTCGGAGGAGGAGGAGATGGTAGGTGCTGGGAGATGGCAGGTGAAAATAGCTCCTCTGAACATGAAGGACCTGGCTCAGGCTCAGGTTGAGTTAACCCTACTGCCCCATGGATATCAATACCACCACTAATGCCATCTGAAGCACTTGTGACAAGTATTGACAAGGCCTTCTCTTCCACTGCTGTGAGAAGGGGGGACTCATTGGTCCCACCAGCAATTCAACTTTTTTTAATTGCAGTCCTCTGCGGTGCCCTCTTCCCTTTTGCCAGACTTGCAAAATCCTGCCACTTCTTACCCAAGTCTGCGGACCTCCTTACCCAAACTTTTAACCCCCCTGGTTGCTGTTAATTTGGTAGCAATGTCCTCCCAGATGTTTTAATTTCTCCTTATTTGCATGATGTCCTTTAAATCTGGTTAAAATAACATCTTTATTCCGCTCCACCTCCTCTAGAAGGACATTTACTTAATCTTTTTGACAGGTATCTTGTCATATTTTGTCAGTGCCTCAGCCTGTAGTAGTTGCTTTATATAGACGTGTCTTGATTGCTAAGCCATATCAGATGACGATAATTAGGTAAAATGTTCAGAGGACACGATTCCATACAAGGTTATATTTCAGCACTTCACAAATGGACAGCGACTCTTAAGTAGCACTCAAGGCCAATTTATACTTCTGCATCGAGTGTACGCGCGTAGCCGACGCCGTCGTGAGCATTTATACTTCTGCGTTGTTGTCTGCGTCAATGTGCAATTACACACGCAGACGCTAGTTGGCAGTGTCCTTTGGCATGTTGGTGTAATCAAGACAACAGCCGAAGAAGAAGCAGCTTGTTGTGTAGAATGTGTACATTCATGTCGGAATATCAGCAGCAGTGAGATAGCGGCTTTTCTTGCAGCTTGAGTTGTTGTATCTAAAACAAATGAAGCATCTCTAGTTGATTAGTAAAGTTAAATAAGGCGATCTGGCGCTGGAATGCGTTTGTGAAATCATGCAGAGCTCGTGGCCGCTGTTTTCACTAGCGGTGGCTCGAGCAACCGATTGCTGTTGTGGAGACTTCATTCATGAAATGTACCCTAATGTGTCCCTGTTCTTGATATGCAATCACTGATTAACATCTTTGGTTTTAATGAGAAAATAAATAAACTATACACAGCGGATCTATGTATTTATTTACTATAAAGAATCGCTGGACTACAAAATATTCTGTTATAGCAGACTTAAGGAACTATCATCCCATTTCTGGACACACACACACACACACACACACTCCTATCTATCGCAGATTTTTTATTTATTTATTGACCTGAGGGAGAGGTTCTGGCAGACCAATCACAACGCTTGCAGTACGCGTAGAATTGACGCGTTGTTTCATTTTTGGAGAGGTGCGCGTCAGGGTACAGCGGAGGGTACGCGCGTATCACACAGCCTACGGCGTAGGTCCGACGCAGAAGTATAAATTGGCCTTTAGAGCACGGTCTCGTGCGTTCATGTTAAGTACATTTTTGGGAAACGCACGTGGAATTGCAGCGAGTGTTCGAAACTTCGCTAATAGAATGAGCTCTTAAGAGCTAAGATACATCGTTATTAGGAACCCGGCCCTGGTCTTAGACTCGACAAAGGTGGACTTGACTACAGCCCTAGACCTCAGGAATTTACTAATTAAAGGGGTGATGAATTGAGAAATCAACTTTTGATATTCACAAACCCTTATGTTGACAATTACACCAAGGACCGTGACGTCGCCCGGCATGGCACAGCCGGGGCCCCACCCTGGAGCCAGGCCCGGGGTTGGGACTCGTATGCGAGCGCCTGGTGGCCGGGCCTCCCCCCATGGGGTCCGGCCGGGCTCAGCCCGAAGGAGTGACGTGGGGCCACCCTCCTGTGGGCTCACCACCTGCAGGAGGGAGCGTAAGGGGGCGGTGCATAGTGAATCGGGCAGCAGTCGAGGGCGAGGCCCCCGACGACCCGATCTCTGGACACGGAATCTGGCTTTAGGGACGTGGAATGTCCCCTCGTTGGCGGGGAAGGAGCCTGAGCTTGTGCAGGAGGTCGAGAGGTACCGACTAGAGATAGTCGGGCTCACCTCCACGCACAGCTTGGGTTCTGGAACCACACTTCTTGAGAGAGGCTGGACTCTCTACCACTCTGGAGTTGCCCATGGTGAGAGACGGAGGGCTGGAGTGGGTTTGCTTATAGCCCCCCAGCTCAGCCGCCATGTGTTGCAGTTCACCCCGGTGAACGAGAGGGTCGCTTCCCTGTGCCTTCGAGTCGGGGATAAGTCTCTCACTGTCGTTTGTGCCTACGGGCCGAACGGCAGTGCGGAGTACCCGACCCTCTTGGAGTCTCTGGGAGGGGTGCTGGAAAGTGCTCCGACTGGAGACTCCATCGTTCTACTGGGGGACTTCAACGCCCACGTGGGCAGTGACAGTGACACCTGGAGGGGCGTGATTGGGAGGAACGCCCCCCCTGATCTGAACCCGAGCGGTGTTCTGTTATTGGATTTCTGTGCTAGCCACGGTTTGTCATAACGAACACCATGTTCAAGCATAAGAGTGTCCATCAGTGCATGTGGCACCAGGACACCCTAGGACGGAGGTCGATGATCGACTTTGTAGTCGTGTCATCAGACCTTCGGCCATATGTCTTGGACACTCGTGTGAAGAGAGGGGCGGAGCTGTCAACTGATCACCACCTGGTGGTGAGTTGGATCAGATGGCGGGGGAGGAAGCTGGACAGACTCGGCAGACCCAAACGTACTGTGAGGGTCTGTTGGGAACGTTTGGCCGAGCCCCCTGTCAGAGAGATCTTCAACTCCCACCTCGTGTTGGCCTCCTCGAGCCAGGACCTTCAGCGTGCACTGGGACGGTTTCAAAGCGGCTGGGATGAGAATCAGCACCTCCAAGTCCGAGGCCATGGTTCTCAGTCTGAAAAGGGTGGCTTGCCCGTTTCAGGTGGGTGGAGAGTTCCTGCCTCAAGTGGAGGAGTTCAGGTATCTTGGGGTCTTGTTCACGAGTGAGGGGAGGATGGAACGGGAGATTGACAGACGGATCGGTGCAGCTTCTGCAGTAATGCAGTCGATGTACCGGTCTGTCGTGGTAAAGAAGGAGCTGAGCTGTAAGGCAAAGCTCTCGATTTACCGGTCAATCTACGTTCCTACTCTCACCTATGGTCA
>NW_027645718.1:0-2500 GCF_949357685.1 Gobio gobio
TTATCTGATCACTATGATTTTCAGAAACATATTTTTTTTTTAAATTTGTCAAAAGACTGACATTCAGTCTATTTTTAGACCTTACTGAAAACGTACCAGACCAACATCTGGCGGGTTTTCCTAGATTGCATCACATATGGATTCAACTGTACTGGACTAAGGTATCAGTCACATCCAGCTTTAAAAATAAATGTATGTGTGAATGTGTTAATTAAACACTCAACGCTGAGAATATATCCTATGTGTTACAGGAGACTGCTTTGGTGATAGAGTCCATCCTTGATGAGTTCCGGGGACCAGCCGGCCTTGACATCGATGGCATTCACCTGTTCAAGTCGCCAGAGGCAGTCGACGCTCACTGGGCAGTTGCGAGCAAGCACCTCAGTTGCATGCAGGTGGTTAATGTCTTTGCGGTCATGGTGTGTCAAAATCATTCAAACTTGTATATGGCAACATTTCAAAAGGACACCAGAATAAATAAGAACCTTGCAATATGTTGTGTGTTACAGGATCCCCCTGGCACACCGCTGTATGTGTCTGTGAAGGTGGTGGTGATGAACGGCGTCCGACTGAACAAGCACAAGTGCCGGCGAGGCAGCAACTCTCTGGAGGGGTTACATGCCCACCTGTTCAACGCCGTCCCTTCACAGCGATGTGGGATTATGCCATTCCAAGTGAGTGATTAAAACATAATATATATAAAGCTTTATTGCAGACACATGTTCATATAGCACATCATACAGTATAATTTAAAAAGAAAAATGTCAATGATACATTTTATTTCACAGCTCCAGTCATCACTTGTAAACATTGTACACAATAACAGTCAAAATGGAAATGTTTTTCAGGTATACTTGGTGTCCTTTGCCGTGCAGTGGAACCACCGCATGGCATCGCTCCGTGTCGCTGGTGGTCATGGCCGGCAGACGTCGTGCTTGGATGCGCGGCAGATCCAGCGCGTCAACCAGCAGGCCGAGGTTCTCTTTGGCAAGGAGCACATCCTGGAGCCCAACTTTGCTACACTGATGCCAGTCCCCGAAGTGTATGAGCACCCCGACGAGGAGGAGCTCCTTGGTGTTGAGTACGCCATGTGCCAGTCCACCAGCTTCACTGCCAGGGACTACTACGTGCAGAAAGGTACAGTACTTGATCAAACACTTAAACAATGATGACAAACCTGGTGCAAAAAAAAACTATTGTAATGTAGACACGTTTTTGATTAGTACAATTACATATTTGCAGTTGAGGAAGAGCAGTCACGTGAGGAGGAGTCGTCGGAGTCGGAGTCGGCTGAGCAGGGAGAGGACGAGACGGTGGACGAGGGTCTCGGCATGTCTTCTGATACAGAGGAGGACCCGATAGATAGAGTCTGTGGGAAACACGTCGTCCTCACCCAGGCAGAACAGGCGGAAGAGGAGGACAGTCCTGCCTTGCAAGACGCGCTGACGAGCCATCGGCATCTGCATCTGCCAGGTATAGAGGAAGTGGAGGCTCTGGCCTTGCTCCTCCTAGAACTGGCCGACAACAGCGACCACCACCTAGTGCCGGCTGACCTCAGGCAGAAGATCGCCGCCGCCGCCAGCTCTCTCCATGACCACGACAAGACCGCCACCCGCTTCGTCAAGCGGTACGAGTCCAGGTGGGGCTACACCTTGTTCGGTCGTTGCCTTGGGGCGGACTCTGCCGAGACCAGAGCAGCCCAGAAGACCAAGTTTGGCTACATGAGGTACGCTCAGGCGGCACAGGTGACCGAGGACAGTCGCCTGCTCTACCTCCTCCTCAAGATGCTGAAGAACCGAGCGCCGGCCAATCAGCTCGCCTCCCCCAGCAAGGTCACGGCTTCTTTGAAGGGACAGTATAAGAGGATTGCAGACCGAGTCCGAGACGACCCCATCCTCGGCGGCCTCGCCATTCCACTGCCCAACTTGAACGCCAAGTCCATCTCGACCTTCACTGCCAGGGAGGAGAAAAAGGCCAACTACCGTTCCCGGAAGCTCCTGCGCTGCCAGCATCCCTCCCACCGCCAGACCGGCCTCAGGTCCAGTACCAGCACGTTCATCACGAGGCTGGAAAAAGGCGTGGAGAGAAGCGGAGGTAAGTTGTCATAAGCACTTTGTTTCACCTGTTGGTTGTGGAAAGCAAATAGCACGTCATATCAATACTCATTACATGTGTGTTTTATATTTCCAGATTATTTGTTGAAGAGCCAGAGCCTGTGCCTCCTGTGAACCGGCCCGTTCAGCCCACGGCATCGTCCTCCTCCACTCGGCCAAAGCCTGCTGCGCCCACCCACATTCTGCCAAAGCCTGCTGCATCCACCCACCTCCAGCCAAAGCCTGCTGCGCCCACCTATGGACCACCACCTGTGTCGGCAGCACCCATACTGCTGGTTCTCCCCGCACAGCCACAGGCTCCCTCCGTCCTGTTTCGTGGGCCATCGTGCAGCCAGAACTTTGTACCTCCTGCACCAACAGTCAAGGCATTCATGCCGAACAAGTCC
>NW_027645718.1:7500-12500 GCF_949357685.1 Gobio gobio
CTTTATACAATTTTTCACATGTTTACATACATCATTTATCATACATTGGTTCAGAAATCTCCTTCACTCCCCGGCAGCTTCCACATTAAATCTTTTAAAACACAACAAACCTTTGGTGTAAACACTTCATAAAATGCATCCAACATATTTTCACCTTTGAAATACACAAACAGTCTTTCCATGTACATTTCTGTTTTTCTTTTGAATACATTCCAAACATCCAACACAATTTTTTCCCTCTTGGCCACAATTCTTCTCTCCCATATTGCACTTTTCATTAGCATCACAATCAAATTAATCAACTTTTTGTTTTCACACTTTTCTTCCACCCCCAACATCACCACCCTGTTCCATTCTATGTTTTCCTCATTTTGTTCCCCTCTCAACTTTCCAACCAGTCTTCTACCTTTTTCATTAAAACTTTCCAATTCTGTACAATTTAAAAACAAGTGTAAAAAGCTTTCATCTTCAACCTTGCACACTTTACATGTTTCACTTTGTTCCATTCTAATTTTTTTTAATAAAATGTCAGTAAAGATTGCTCTGTGTCTAATAAAATATTCCAAACTCTCCAATTTTGTCTCTATTATGGTTCCTTTCATATTGTTCCATATGTCATTTTCTTTTAGATCTTTAAATTTCTGTATCCAATACTCATTGGCAGCTGGTTTCTTGAAAACTTTCCCTCTAAAAAAACAGTAAAACATTTTCACAGTACATTCTTTTAAAGTATACAGTTTTTCCCCCAACTTTACATATACTTCTTTCCCTGGTTTCTCTTCTTCCATGTTTTCTATTCTTTTTATCCACTCTTTAGGTATTGCTGCTTTAATTATTTCATATTTATTTCTTATTTCTTGTTTATTAAAATCCTCTTTTGCTACTTCCATAGTATCTGTTATATACTGTAATGGTAAAAATCCCTCTATAAATTCATATAAAACATCTCTGACTCTTGTGATTCCCACATCCCACCATTTCTTATAAAATATGTTTTTCCCCTTATTTAAAATGCCATTGTTTAGGAATAAAGGCTGATTTAAAAGGCTCTCTCTACCATGCGGATTAAAACTAACAATAGTTAAAACATTACCCCAAGCACTCATCAGTTCTTTGTAAAAATCTGGCAATCCTTCCACCATCCAATTCTTAGTTTTCATCCATAAAATGTTGTCTCCCAAATTAAAATTCCCACATTTGTTTAAAAAATATTCCATTGTTTTTTTCCAGGCTGTTTCACCTTCCATATCTAAATACTTTTTAATTACTTTAACTCTTAAGCTATTTTTTCTTTGTTCCACATCTATCAGTCCCATCCCACCATTCCCTACCTCTCCTATTAAAGTATTATAAGCAATTCTTGCAGGTTTTCCGCCCCATAAAAAATCCAAAAAACATTTTTTCAGCCTTTTTTCCACCCACATTGGCATAGAAGTCACATATAAAACATACCATAACTTAGACGCTGCTAAAACATTTAAAATTAAGACCTTCCCTTTCAAACTTAAAGTTCTCAATTTCCAAAAATTTAACCTTCTTTCAATTCCCCCTAATATTCCTTCCCACATTATTCCGTTAACATACTTTTCATCTTTCCCTATTAAAACCCCTAAAATCTTTATTTCTTTTGATTCTTCAAAATTAAAATGCTCAGCTAAAACACTCGCACGTCCCAATCTCATATATACTGTTTTCTCTTCATTTATCTTGCCTCCTGATCCCCTACAAAACCTCTGTACCACTTCCATTGCTTTTTTAACACTCTCTATATCCTTGACTATTATTGTCGTGTCATCTGCATATTGAAATATTTTTTCACTTCCCCCACTTCCTTCAATATCTATCCCTCTTATGCCTTTATTTATTTTTACAGCTAATCCCAATGGTTCAGCTACTAAAGAATATAAAAGCGACGATAATGGACAGCCTTGTCTTATTGACCTAGTTATTTTAAAACATTCCGTTAAAAACCCGTTACATTTTATTCTTGTTATTGCTCCTTTATATAAAATTGTAATCCATTTAATAAACTTTTCTCCAAATCCATACCCTCTTAAAATCTCAAATAAATAATCGTGCTCCACTCTATCAAAGGCCTTTTCAAAATCCAAACTTATAATATATCCCTCTTTGTTTTTGTCCTTCATGTACCTGATTCTATCCATTATACTTATCGTTGTGTCTGCAATATCCTTCCCTTTGACACCATACACTTGAGTTGTTTTAATTATGGTTGGCATAATCTCTTTCAGTCTGTTGGCTAAAACTTTTGTTAAAATTTTCAAATCTGTATTTAACATCGTAATTGGTCTATAATTTTTTAAATCTACCTTTTCTCCTTTTTTTTTGTATATCAACTTAATCAATCCCATGCCCATTCTCTGATTCATTTCCTCTTTCTTAAAAATGTCTTCATATACTTCCTTTAAAATATTAGTTAGAAAATCCTTAAAAGTTGTGTAAAATTCATTCCCCAAGCCATCAATGCCTGGACTTTTATTTTTATTCAGTTCACTTATTGCTCTTTTTATTTCCTCCTCCCTTATCTCTTGCTCACACTCTTTTTTATCTTCCTCTCCTACTTTTGCCTTTATTTGTTCCAATAATTTTAGTTTATCCTCTTCTTTTACCCCTTCTGCTTTAAATAACTGCTCATAATATGCTCTTATGGCTTTTAATATCTCCTCATTTGTTTCCACTATCTCACCATTTTCCTTCTTTATTCTTTTGATTATTTCCACCCTTCCCCTTCTCCTTTCTAAGTCAAAGAAAAACTTTGTACATTTCTCTCCTTCCACTGTGTACTTAGCTTTGCTTCTTAGTCTTGCCCCGTTATATTTCTTCTCTTCTATTTCCTTCAGCTTTTCCTCCATCTCCTTTATTTTTTGTAAATCTTTCTCATTCTTATTCAATTCTTTTTCTAATAGCTCTCTTACTTCTCTTTCCTTACTCCTTTTACACCTCTGTATTATCTTACAATATTTGATAGAAAATTGCTTTATTAAATACTTTACATTTTCCCACCAAATTCTTTTGTCTTCTTTATACATTCCATTTAGTTTTTCCTTTGTAATAATTTCTTGTACCTTTACAACATAATCTTCGTTCTTTAAAACCTCTGTGTTTAAAACCCATACTCCCGGTCCTCTTTTCACTGCATTCCAATCTATTTGCATAAAAAGAGGTTTATGATCACTTAAACTTGTTTCTTCATACCTCATTTTATCTAAATAACTTTCTATATTCCTTGTACATAAAACAAAATCAATTCTTGTTTTACGCATAAAATTCCCCACCAATTGCCTTCTTGAAAATTCTTTTCTCTTTTCATTCCTTTCCCTCCATACATCAATCAAATTATTTTCTTCCATCAGCACTTTTAACTCTTTTCTTCCTGAATCTGTCTTGAAAACCATTCCTTCTGCCATATCCAATTTACTTAAAACAACATTAAAATCCCCCATAACAACTACTTCTTTATATTTTCTTAAAATTCCCCGTAACTCATTAAAATATTCCCTCTTCTTCATTTCTTCTGTTGGCGCATGCACATTTACCACAAATATTTTCTTCTCTTCATATTCAAGTTCAAACGCTATACATTTACCAATTTTATCCTTATATACAACTTTACATTCTATATCTCTGTTCTCTTTGATTAACACTGCAACTCCTCTTCCAAATTTATCATCCCCATTATTATATAATATCTTTCCATTCCATTTTTTACTTATCTCATTTATATGTACGTCTTTCCAGTTAGTTTCTTGTAACATAATTACATCTTCATTTTTACACATTTCCATAACCTTTTCAAATTTCCTCATATCTACTAAACCTCTAGCATTAAAAGTAACCATTCTTAAAGTCATAACACAAAAAACAATTCTTAAAAAGACATTCATAAGACCCATCTTTTCATTCAATCTCCTCCAAGTCTATTAGTAGCTCACTATTATCCACATTTTGTTGCGCAATACCTCTTTTTCTTGCTAATTCACTGTTCTCTTTTACCTTTACTGGTCTTCTCCTTTTGCCCGTCTTTGTTAAATTGCTCTCTTCCTCACTTTCCGCGTCCTCTTCCATTTCCATGTTCTGTTCCTTGTCCTTCAGTTCCGCTTTGTCCAATCCACTTTCCGAGTTTACAGCCACGTCCTTTTGAGTCCAGTTATCATTCTCTTGTTGTGTTTGTTCCTCCTGTTCACTCCTTGCGTCCATCCATTCTTCACAGTCTTTGTTTTGCATAGTTTCACTCATATCTACTCTTCCCTTTTCTTCCTGCACATTTTCTGTGCTTTCTTCCTGCACCTGCCCACTCACTTGCTGCTCTTCTTCCTCCTCCTCTTCCTCCAGCCGACATTCACACTTATTTAGGACCTCTCTGCAATCCAGGCACTTGGTTGCATTGCAGTTCCTTGCAAAGTGACCCCTCTCGTCACACTTGTAGCATTTAAAGTCAGGGCAGTCTTTTACCACATGCTCCGGGCTCATGCACAACCGACAGGTCTTCACCTGGTGACTGTGCACGACCCGGAAGTACTGAGGCCCCTCTGCCGTCTCCATTTTGGTGCTATATGGCAGTGACATGACCTCTCTCGGGAACCTCACTTTCACAAACCGTGTGCCATCCTCTATGTTTGTGCCTGGATATACCCTCCTTTTAATCATCGAAATAGGGGTAACTCCCCACTGATCTAATTTTTTTAAAATGTCCACATCCTCAGTGTAAGCAGGCAGGTGCATGAAAGAAACAACATAGTCTCTGTTGTGCAGCCTATTTACCTCAAAAGTCTTTCCTTTAATGTCCAGCCCATCCACTAACATTTCTGTGTCCTCCTCTTGTTCAAGTGTTACTTCATAAACATTTGTTTGTTTTGGCCTCACTGCCAGGATCTTTCCCTCCCCGATCTTGTCCGTCACTGCTTTTATGATATCCAGCGCTCTCACCTCTTTTTCATCTCCCAAATCCACTGTAATCGTTGCTTCCTTTTTGTACACTC
>NW_027645718.1:20000-25000 GCF_949357685.1 Gobio gobio
CCCCAACTTTACATATACTTCTTTCCCTGGTTTCTCTTCTTCCATGTTTTCTATTCTTTTTATCCACTCTTTAGGTATTGCTGCTTTAATTATTTCATATTTATTTCTTATTTCTTGTTTATTAAAATCCTCTTTTGCTACTTCCATAGTATCTGTTATATACTGTAATGGTAAAAATCCCTCTATAAATTCATATAAAACATCTCTGACTCTTGTGATTCCCACATCCCACCATTTCTTATAAAATATGTTTTTCCCCTTATTTAAAATGCCATTGTTTAGGAATAAAGGCTGATTTAAAAGGCTCTCTCTACCATGCGGATTAAAACTAACAATAGTTAAAACATTACCCCAAGCACTCATCAGTTCTTTGTAAAAATCTGGCAATCCTTCCACCATCCAATTCTTAGTTTTCATCCATAAAATGTTGTCTCCCAAATTAAAATTCCCACATTTGTTTAAAAAATATTCCATTGTTTTTTTCCAGGCTGTTTCACCTTCCATATCTAAATACTTTTTAATTACTTTAACTCTTAAGCTATTTTTTCTTTGTTCCACATCTATCAGTCCCATCCCACCATTCCCTACCTCTCCTATTAAAGTATTATAAGCAATTCTTGCAGGTTTTCCGCCCCATAAAAAATCCAAAAAACATTTTTTCAGCCTTTTTTCCACCCACATTGGCATAGAAGTCACATATAAAACATACCATAACTTAGACGCTGCTAAAACATTTAAAATTAAGACCTTCCCTTTCAAACTTAAAGTTCTCAATTTCCAAAAATTTAACCTTCTTTCAATTCCCCCTAATATTCCTTCCCACATTATTCCGTTAACATACTTTTCATCTTTCCCTATTAAAACCCCTAAAATCTTTATTTCTTTTGATTCTTCAAAATTAAAATGCTCAGCTAAAACACTCGCACGTCCCAATCTCATATATACTGTTTTCTCTTCATTTATCTTGCCTCCTGATCCCCTACAAAACCTCTGTACCACTTCCATTGCTTTTTTAACACTCTCTATATCCTTGACTATTATTGTCGTGTCATCTGCATATTGAAATATTTTTTCACTTCCCCCACTTCCTTCAATATCTATCCCTCTTATGCCTTTATTTATTTTTACAGCTAATCCCAATGGTTCAGCTACTAAAGAATATAAAAGCGACGATAATGGACAGCCTTGTCTTATTGACCTAGTTATTTTAAAACATTCCGTTAAAAACCCGTTACATTTTATTCTTGTTATTGCTCCTTTATATAAAATTGTAATCCATTTAATAAACTTTTCTCCAAATCCATACCCTCTTAAAATCTCAAATAAATAATCGTGCTCCACTCTATCAAAGGCCTTTTCAAAATCCAAACTTATAATATATCCCTCTTTGTTTTTGTCCTTCATGTACCTGATTCTATCCATTATACTTATCGTTGTGTCTGCAATATCCTTCCCTTTGACGCCATACACTTGAGTTGTTTTAATTATGGTTGGCATAATCTCTTTCAGTCTGTTGGCTAAAACTTTTGTTAAAATTTTCAAATCTGTATTTAACATCGTAATTGGTCTATAATTTTTTAAATCTACCTTTTCTCCTTTTTTTTTGTATATCAACTTAATCAATCCCATGCCCATTCTCTGATTCATTTCCTCTTTCTTAAAAATGTCTTCATATACTTCCTTTAAAATATTAGTTAGAAAATCCTTAAAAATTGTGTAAAATTCATTCCCCAAGCCATCAATGCCTGGACTTTTATTTTTATTCAGTTCACTTATTGCTCTTTTTATTTCCTCCTCCCTTATCTCTTGCTCACACTCTTTTTTATCTTCCTCTCCTACTTTTGCCTTTATTTGTTCCAATAATTTTAGTTTATCCTCTTCTTTTACCCCTTCTGCTTTAAATAACTGCTCATAATATGCTCTTATGGCTTTTAATATCTCCTCATTTGTTTCCACTATCTCACCATTTTCCTTCTTTATTCTTTTGATTATTTCCACCCTTCCCCTTCTCCTTTCTAAGTCAAAGAAAAACTTTGTACATTTCTCTCCTTCCACTGTGTACTTAGCTTTGCTTCTTAGTCTTGCCCCGTTATATTTCTTCTCTTCTATTTCCTTCAGCTTTTCCTCCATCTCCTTTATTTTTTGTAAATCTTTCTCATTCTTATTCAATTCTTTTTCTAATAGCTCTCTTACTTCTCTTTCCTTACTCCTTTTACACCTCTGTATTATCTTACAATATTTGATAGAAAATTGCTTTATTAAATACTTTACATTTTCCCACCAAATTCTTTTGTCTTCTTTATACATTCCATTTAGTTTTTCCTTTGTAATAATTTCTTGTACCTTTACAACATAATCTTCGTTCTTTAAAACCTCTGTGTTTAAAACCCATACTCCCGGTCCTCTTTTCACTGCATTCCAATCTATTTGCATAAAAAGAGGTTTATGATCACTTAAACTTGTTTCTTCATACCTCATTTTATCTAAATAACTTTCTATATTCCTTGTACATAAAACAAAATCAATTCTTGTTTTACGCATAAAATTCCCCACCAATTGCCTTCTTGAAAATTCTTTTCTCTTTTCATTCCTTTCCCTCCATACATCAATCAAATTATTTTCTTCCATCAGCACTTTTAACTCTTTTCTTCCTGAATCTGTCTTGAAAACCATTCCTTCTGCCATATCCAATTTACTTAAAACAACATTAAAATCCCCCATAACAACTACTTCTTTATATTTTCTTAAAATTCCCCGTAACTCATTAAAATATTCCCTCTTCTTCATTTCTTCTGTTGGCGCATGCACATTTACCACAAATATTTTCTTCTCTTCATATTCAAGTTCAAACGCTATACATTTACCAATTTTATCCTTATATACAACTTTACATTCTATATCTCTGTTCTCTTTGATTAACACTGCAACTCCTCTTCCAAATTTATCATCCCCATTATTATATAATATCTTTCCATTCCATTTTTTACTTATCTCATTTATATGTACGTCTTTCCAGTTAGTTTCTTGTAACATAATTACATCTTCATTTTTACACATTTCCATAACCTTTTCAAATTTCCTCATATCTACTAAACCTCTAGCATTAAAAGTAACCATTCTTAAAGTCATAACACAAAAAACAATTCTTAAAAAGACATTCATAAGACCCATCTTTTCATTCAATCTCCTCCAAGTCTATTAGTAGCTCACTATTATCCACATTTTGTTGCGCAATACCTCTTTTTCTTGCTAATTCACTGTTCTCTTTTACCTTTACTGGTCTTCTCCTTTTGCCCGTCTTTGTTAAATTGCTCTCTTCCTCACTTTCCGCGTCCTCTTCCATTTCCATGTTCTGTTCCTTGTCCTTCAGTTCCGCTTTGTCCAATCCACTTTCCGAGTTTACAGCCACGTCCTTTTGAGTCCAGTTATCATTCTCTTGTTGTGTTTGTTCCTCCTGTTCACTCCTTGCGTCCATCCATTCTTCACAGTCTTTGTTTTGCATAGTTTCACTCATATCTACTCTTCCCTTTTCTTCCTGCACATTTTCTGTGCTTTCTTCCTGCACCTGCCCACTCACTTGCTGCTCTTCTTCCTCCTCCTCTTCCTCCAGCCGACATTCACACTTATTTAGGACCTCTCTGCAATCCAGGCACTTGGTTGCATTGCAGTTCCTTGCAAAGTGACCCCTCTCGTCACACTTGTAGCATTTAAAGTCAGGGCAGTCTTTTACCACATGCTCCGGGCTCATGCACAACCGACAGGTCTTCACCTGGTGACTGTGCACGACCCGGAAGTACTGAGGCCCCTCTGCCGTCTCCATTTTGGTGCTATATGGCAGTGACATGACCTCTCTCGGGAACCTCACTTTCACAAACCGTGTGCCATCCTCTATGTTTGTGCCTGGATATACCCTCCTTTTAATCATCGAAATAGGGGTAACTCCCCACTGATCTAATTTTTTTAAAATGTCCACATCCTCAGTGTAAGCAGGCAGGTGCATGAAAGAAACAACATAGTCTCTGTTGTGCAGCCTATTTACCTCAAAAGTCTTTCCTTTAATGTCCAGCCCATCCACTAACATTTCTGTGTCCTCCTCTTGTTCAAGTGTTACTTCATAAACATTTGTTTGTTTTGGCCTCACTGCCAGGATCTTTCCCTCCCCGATCTTGTCCGTCACTGCTTTTATGATATCCAGCGCTCTCACCTCTTTTTCATCTCCCAAATCCACTGTAATCGTTGCTTCCTTTTTGTACACTCTTTTCACACCCTCCTTCCTTGTTTCATTCCTCTGTCTAAGTCCATCTCTTTGTTGTTTGTCCAGTCCATGGTCGTTCCGCCGTCTTGATTCTCCTGCCATTGCAAAATCCGGTAACGTTTGTCCATCCATTGTAAGCACCAAAAAAACCGCAAACAGAGTTTGGGTTCCCCCCAAACAGCGTATGCTGCTGGGAGGATTAACTTAAACCAAAGCACAACAATAAACTAACAAAAAAAAAAACACTGATTCTAACATAAAACAAACAAAAATACTTGTATGGTGAGCCTTCCTCACCGTCTGCAGCCAACTCACTTCCTGGAACGTACCAAGTGCTCAGAGTGGTATGGCCATAAGCGAAAGCTGCTGCCAAATTCTGGCTATTTAAGAGTTCAAGAACTCTTCTTCTTCTTCGTACTCTGATCGGGCTTGCTCAGGGTGGTATGGCCATAAGCGAAATCCGCAGCCAAATTCTGGCTATTGAACAGGCTCAGGCACTCTTTTTTTTTTTTTTTTTTTTTTTTTTTTTTTTTGGAATTCTTCTTCTTTCTAAAACAAAAATGCTTATAGCACCTGGTATTCCCAGGCGGTCTCCCATCCAAGTACTAACTCAGAGTGGTATGGCCATAAGCGAAAGCTGCTGCCAAATTCTGGCTATTTAAGAGTTCAAGAACTCTTCTTCTTCTTCGTACTCTGATCGGGCTTGCTCAGGGTGGTATGGCCATAAGCGAAATCCGCAGCCAAA
>NW_027645718.1:77500-95000 GCF_949357685.1 Gobio gobio
AATCCCAGCCCTCCTCCTTCAACTTGACCAATTAAAGTATCGTATGCAATTTTCGACGGTTTGCCTTCCCATACAAAATTTAAAATTAAAGACTTTATTTTTTTGTAAACACATAATGGCATACTCACAGAACCTAAAACGTACCACATTTTAGATAAAAACAAAGAATTTATTACTAAAACCTTCCCTTTTAAAAACAAGTTCCTTAATTTCCAGAAGTTCAACCTCTTTTCCATTCCCTTTAAAACCTCCTCCCATACCAAATTCCTGATCACATTTTCATTTTCTCCAACCCTAATTCCTAAAATTTTCATATTTCCTTTCTGTTCTTTAAATGATATTTCAACAGGTAATTCATTCACTCTTCCAATTCTCATGTATGTGGTTTTTTCTTGATTGACTTTAGCCCCCGTTCCTCTGCAATATTTTCCCAACACCTCCATAACTTTTTCTACACTTTTAATATCTTTAATAAATAATGTAGTGTCATCAGCATATTGATATATCTTATGTTCAGTTTCTTCTTCTTTTATTGATATTCCTTTGATATTTTTTTCCTTTTCTACTGCCAGTCCTAGAGTTTCGGCCACTAAAGTGTATAACAATGCTGACATGGGGCAACCTTGCCTTATCGACCTTGTTATTTTAAAATCCTCAGTTAAAAACCCATTCACTTTAACACAACTTGTAATGTCTGTATATAAGCATTTTATCCATTTTATGAAAATCTCCCCGAATCCAAACTTCTCCATTACATCCATCAAATATTTATGCTCTACTCTATCAAAAGCTTTTTCTAAATCTACACTTATTATATAACCCGTTTCTTTTTTATCTCTCATGTACCATATCAGATCTCTAATACTGTTCGAAATATCAGAGATATCTCTATTTAAAACTCCATATGCTTGATTAGTAGTGATTATATTTGGTACCACTTCTTTCAATCTATTTGCTAATACTTTAGTTAATATTTTGTAGTCCGTGTTCAGCATGCTTAGTGGCCTGTAGTTTTTTAAATCTCCTTTATCCCCTTTTTTCTTGTATATTATTTTTACAACTCCTTTCTTCATACTTTGTGTTAATTCACCCTTCTTTAAAACATCAATAAATATTTCATGTAGTATAGGACATAAGATATTTTTAAAAACTTTATAAAATTCATTTGGTAATCCATCTATTCCTGGGCTTTTTCCATTCCTTAACTGATCTATTGCAGTTTCTATTTCCATCTCTGTAATATTACCCTCACACATTTCTCTGTCTTCCTTATTCACTTTACTTTTGATTTTCTCTAATAAAAATTCCTCATCCTCTTCACTTAACTCATTTTCTGTAAATAAGTCTTTGTAAAATGTTTTAATTTCCTTTAAAATTCCCTCCTTGTCTTTCACTATTTGGCCATCTTGAATATTAATGCTTGCAATTATATCTGCTTTCTGTCTATTTTTCTCTAATTCATAAAAATATTTAGTACTTCTTTCTCCTTCTACTATATCCTTTGCTCTGCTTCTTATCATTGCTCCCTTACACTTTTCTTCCTCTATATTCCTCAATTTTTCTTGCAATTCTATTATCTTATCAATGTTTTTCTCTCCATCTGTTATTTTTCTCATTTCTTCATCCCATTCCTTTTTAACTTTATTTTCTGACACTCTTTTAGCTCTCTGTACTTTTTTAGAAAAGTTTATTGAAAACCTCTTTATTCTATTTTTCAAAACATCCCACCAAAATCCTTTTTCTTCTTCAAACATTTCATCATTAACACTATTGATTATTATACCCTCTATTTCAATTCTGTATATTTCCATTTTTAAAAGGTCTGTATTTAACATCCACATTCCTGGTCCTTTGATAAACTCATTAAAATCCATCGTTATCCATAAGAAATCATGATCACTTTCGCTATAATTTTTATAAAAAGCCTTTAAAACATAGTGTAATTCTTTTCTCTTACATAAACATAAATCTATTCTACTTTGCTTTAAATCTCTTCCAACTATTTGTCTTCTTGAATAATCTCTTTTTAAACCATTTCTCTCTCTCCACACATCAACCATATCATATTTCCTCATTATATTATATAATTCATTCCTCCCTCTATCAGCTCTATAAACCATTGAATCATCTATATCAATTCTTTGCAACACTGTATTAAAATCCCCAATCATAAAAACGTTTTCTTGTTTTTCCATTAAAATATTTAGACGTTTATAAAATTCAAACTTTTCTTTTTCCTCATTTGGTGCATGAATGTTACACACTTTTATTTCTCTATCTTTATATAATAGTTTAACCATTATAATTCTGCCATTTGTGTCTTTGTAATCTATGTCATTTTCCTCAAAAATCCCTCTTTTGATTAATATGGCAACACCTCTCTTCCTCTGCAAATCACAATTTATATACATTTCTCCATCCCATAATTTTCTTATTTCATCACTTATTTTATCTTCCCAAAAGGTTTCTTGTAAGCATAAAACATCACATTTTTTGGTCAAATACGTCAATTTCTCCATTTTCTGGCATTTTGTCAAACCTCTTGCATTCAGTGATGCAAAACATAAACTCATCAGTAATACAGAGAAAAAAACAACCCATAGTCCAGCCATCATTCTATTCTATCTTATTCAAGAAATCCTAATCTTGATTCTCTCTTCTTATCTTTCTTCTTCTCCATCCTTTCCTTTAATTCTTCTCTTCTTCTCTTTTGTTTCATAAGGACCTTGTCAATGTCTATTCCTCCTTTTGGTACACATTTATTCAGTCCCTTCCCTATGCTTTCCATTTCAGAAGTACTCTCTCCTTTTACCGCTCCTCTTACCTCAGTCAATGTCTTTATTCCCATATCCTCCGCCTTTTCCTTTTCTTGTCCTTTTTTGTTGTCCATCTTAGTGTCCCCATCCTCCTGTTCCTTCGAAAAGTCTGTTTTAGTCACATCTAGATCCTCTTTGTCCACTCCTTCGTCCATCTCCATTCCTTGTTGTCTATCTTCATTCTTTTCCTTATTCTCATCTATGTTGATGTTCTCCTCTCCCTCAGCATCTTTTCCTTCTTTATCTCCTTGAGTCTGCCATTGTTCATCGTTCAAACTTTCAGTTGTTGTAACTCCCATCACCTCTTGTTCTTCAATTGCTGTGTCCTCATTTTCCTCGTCGTCCATCTCACATCTGCATCTTGACCTTGTCTTGTCGCAGCCTTGGCACCGTGGAGCTTTGCAGTCCCACGCATAATGCCCCTGCTCCAGACAGTCTCTGCATCTGAACTGAGGACAGTCCTTTTTCTCGTGCTCTGGACTTGCACATATCCTGCATGTCTTCACTTGGTTATCGTGAATAACACGGAAATATTGTATTCCTTCTTCAGTGATTATTTTTGTGTTGTAGGGTAAAGACTTGACCTCCTTTGGGAACTTTACCCTGATGAATCGTGTTCCATCCGCCACCGTTGTCCCTGGATGATATCTCCTTCTAAGAGGTAGAATGGGAGTTACACCCCAACTGATCAGTTTTTGAACTATCTCCTCATCTTTTATATAACTTGGTAAATTCAAGAAGGAAACCATTCTCTCTGTAGCACACAATTTCCTTATCTCACAGTCCATGCCATTAATCGTTACTCCGTTCACCAGTACATCACAGTCCATCTCACTTTCCATAGTCATTTCGAACTCATTGTTATTCTTCCTTCTAAGTCCAATCAGTTTTCCAGCTCCAGCTTTCTCTTCAACTGCTTTAATTATCATTATTATTGTCACATTGTCTATGTCTTTCACAGTCATTGTTACTGTTGCCTCTTTTTTATATTCTCTCTGATATCTTGTTTGTTTGCTTAACTTCTTTACCATTTGTTGTCGTTGAGATGAATCATTACTTTTTTCTCCACCTTCTTTCTCCTTTAGTATACCTTCAGTTGTTTGTTGATCTCTATTCGTTGCTTGCCCATTTGTTTTCCCTTCTTGTTTTCTCCGTGAAACCACCTTTGCCCATGTTTCATTGCTGTTTTCTCCATTCTCTTCATCCATATTCCTTTCCACCATGTCTTCAACATATCCCAGTTTTGTGTTCTCTATATCAAGTCGTTTTCCCAGTCTTTGTTTGTCCTTAAATCCATCTTTTTGTTGTATCAAAACCCCAAACAGTAAAGAAAAAACTGCTTGGGGTTTAAAAAAGAAAAAGTATCCAAAACACTTCAAAAAAACTATTTCAATTTCAAAATAAAAATAAATCAAACCAAAAAACAAATTAGATAACAAAATGGAAGAGCCTCTCTCTTCCTACTGCTGCCAACTCACTTCCTGTTAGCTCACTGCTGCTCAGAGTGGTATGGCCATAAGCGAAATCCGCAGCCAAATTCTGGCTATTGAACAGGCTCAGGCACTCTTTTTTTTTTTTTTTTTTTTTTTTTTTTTTTGGAATTCTTCTTCTTTCTAAAACAAAAATGCTTATAGCACCTGGTATTCCCAGGCGGTCTCCCATCCAAGTACTAACTCAGAGTGGTATGGCCATAAGCGAAAGCTGCTGCCAAATTCTGGCTATTTAAGAGTTCAAGAACTCTTCTTCTTCTTCGTACTCTGATCGGGCTTGCTCAGGGTGGTATGGCCATAAGCGAAATCCGCAGCCAAATTCTGGCTATTGAACAGGCTCAGGCACTCTTTTTTTTTTTTTTTTTTGGAATTCTTCTTCTTTCTAAAACAAAAATGCTTATAGCACCTGGTATTCCCAGGCGGTCTCCCATCCAAGTACTAACCAGGCCCGACTCTGCTTAGCTTCCGAGATCAGACGAGATCGGGCGTGCTCAGAGTGGTATGGCCATAAGCGAAAGCTGCTGCCAAATTCTGGCTATTTAAGAGTTCAAGAACTCTTCTTCTTCTTCGTACTCTGATCGGGCTTGCTCAGGGTGGTATGGCCATAAGCGAAATCCGCAGCCAAATTCTGGCTATTGAACAGGCTCAGGCACTCTTTTTTTTTTTTTTTTTTGGAATTCTTCTTCTTTCTAAAACAAAAATGCTTATAGCACCTGGTATTCCCAGGCGGTCTCCCATCCAAGTACTAACCAGGCCCGACTCTGCTTAGCTTCCGAGATCAGACGAGATCGGGCGTGCTCAGAGTGGTATGGCCATAAGCGAAAGCTGCTGCCAAATTCTGGCTATTTAAGAGTTCAAGAACTCTTCTTCTTCTTCTTCGTACTCTGATCGGGCTTGCTCAGGGTGGTATGGCCATAAGCGAAATCCGCAGCCAAATTCTGGCTATTGAACAGGCTCAGGCACTCTTTTTTTTTTTTTTTTTGGAATTCTTCTTCTTTCTAAAACAAAAATGCTTATAGCACCTGGTATTCCCAGGCGGTCTCCCATCCAAGTACTAACCAGGCCCGACTCTGCTTAGCTTCCGAGATCAGACGAGATCGGGCGTGCTCAGAGTGGTATGGCCATAAGCGAAAGCTGCTGCCAAATTCTGGCTATTTAAGAGTTCAAGAACTCTTCTTCTTCTTCTTCGTACTCTGATCGGGCTTGCTCAGGGTGGTATGGCCATAAGCGAAATCCGCAGCCAAATTCTGGCTATTGAACAGGCTCAGGCACTCTTTTTTTTTTTTTTTTTTGGAATTCTTCTTCTTTCTAAAACAAAAATGCTTATAGCACCTGGTATTCCCAGGCGGTCTCCCAACCAAGTACTAACCAGGCCCGACTCTGCTTAGCTTCCGAGATCAGACGAGATCGGGCGTGCTCAGAGTGGTATGGCCATAAGCGAAAGCTGCTGCCAAATTCTGGCTATTTAAGAGTTCAAGAACTCTTCTTCTTCTTCGTACTCTGATCGGGCTTGCTTTTTTTTTTTTTTTTTTTTTTTTTTTTTTTTTTTTTTACAATTTTTCATACAATCATCTCTACATCACATTTCACACATTTGCATACATAGTTTAAAAATCCCCTTCACTTCACATCTATTTCTTCCTTACTTCTTTTAAAACACAAAAAACTCTTGGCATAATAACTCCATCAAAATCCTCACATCATTTTCCACCTTTAAAATACACTTACAGATACATACACAATCTTTTTTAAAAACAATCTGAATCACATACTGGCAAAATTACATTGAAATGAAACCATGTCTTTTCCATAAAAGGATTATTCTGAATGAAATTCTTATTAAATACTTCTTCTTTTGTTTCCATTTTAAAATAATCAAATAATACTTGAAGAATAAAACACACCCTTTGCTTAAAAAGTTTACACACAGACACATTCTTCTTTTTTTCCTTGACTATATTCCTCCTTCTCCAAATTATTAACCTTGCAACTGTTAAAATCAGATTTAAAAAACAAACATTATTTACTTTCCCTTTAAAACCAAACAAAAATAATGTTTCCCAATTCATTTCAACAATTGCTTCATCTACCCCCAATTTTGTAACTATTTCTTTCAATTTTTTAATAAAACATTTCAACTTTATACATTTAAAATATAAATGCAAAATTCCTTCATCTTCTTCATTACACACTTTACACTTTGCTTCATCTGATATGCCAATCTTACACAGTCTCATTTCAGTAAACAAACAATTGTGTCTTAAAATATAATCAAAATTCTCTAACTCTGGACTTTTCCACCATTCTCTTAAATTTTGCCACAATTCCTTTGCTTCTATATTGGGATAAAGTCTTTTCCAATATTGTTCTGCTTTTGGTTCAATAAAAACATCTTTACATAAACACAAATAAAATATATTTAATTTAAGATCATTAAAAGCATGTTGTTCATCATTGATTTTAACACTAACCACCATTCTGTCATTTGTCTTTGTTTTCTCTTCCATAATTTGTATCCATTCCTTTGGTATTATCTCCTTTAATTTTCCATATTGATTTTCTAAAACTACTTTACTTTCTTCTCCATAATTTTCTTCAATTGCATCTTTTATTACTTGGGTCGGCACAAAACCGGGTATTACTTCATACATTATATCTTTTATTTGTCTTATCCCCGCATTATACCATTTTTTATAAAAAATTGTGTATTCCCCTCTTTTAATTAACTTATTTAAAAACAGTGGTTGTCTTAAAATCTCATCTTTATTAAAAGACGTACAAACAACATGCTTACTAAAATCTCCCCATGCTTTTAAAACTTCTTTATAGTACTCAGGAATTCCATTCATCATATTTTCCTTTAATTTCATCCATAAAACTCCATCTCCTATTTGACCACACTTATTTAAAAAATATCTCATTACCCCTTTCCAATCATGTTTCCCATCTTTACAATATTTTTTAACTACTTTTATTCTTATGCTTTTCATTCTTATTAATGGATCTAATAATCCCAGCCCTCCTCCTTCAACTTGACCAATTAAAGTATCGTATGCAATTTTCGACGGTTTGCCTTCCCATACAAAATTTAAAATTAAAGACTTTATTTTTTTGTAAACACATAATGGCATACTCACAGAACCTAAAACGTACCACATTTTAGATAAAAACAAAGAATTTATTACTAAAACCTTCCCTTTTAAAAACAAGTTCCTTAATTTCCAGAAGTTCAACCTCTTTTCCATTCCCTTTAAAACCTCCTCCCATACCAAATTCCTGATCACATTTTCATTTTCTCCAACCCTAATTCCTAAAATTTTCATATTTCCTTTCTGTTCTTTAAATGATATTTCAACAGGTAATTCATTCACTCTTCCAATTCTCATGTATGTGGTTTTTTCTTGATTGACTTTAGCCCCCGTTCCTCTGCAATATTTTCCCAACACCTCCATAACTTTTTCTACACTTTTAATATCTTTAATAAATAATGTAGTGTCATCAGCATATTGATATATCTTATGTTCAGTTTCTTCTTCTTTTATTGATATTCCTTTGATATTTTTTTCCTTTTCTACTGCCAGTCCTAGAGTTTCGGCCACTAAAGTGTATAACAATGCTGACATGGGGCAACCTTGCCTTATCGACCTTGTTATTTTAAAATCCTCAGTTAAAAACCCATTCACTTTAACACAACTTGTAATGTCTGTATATAAGCATTTTATCCATTTTATGAAAATCTCCCCGAATCCAAACTTCTCCATTACATCCATCAAATATTTATGCTCTACTCTATCAAAAGCTTTTTCTAAATCTACACTTATTATATAACCCGTTTCTTTTTTATCTCTCATGTACCATATCAGATCTCTAATACTGTTCGAAATATCAGAGATATCTCTATTTAAAACTCCATATGCTTGATTAGTAGTGATTATATTTGGTACCACTTCTTTCAATCTATTTGCTAATACTTTAGTTAATATTTTGTAGTCCGTGTTCAGCATGCTTAGTGGCCTGTAGTTTTTTAAATCTCCTTTATCCCCTTTTTTCTTGTATATTATTTTTACAACTCCTTTCTTCATACTTTGTGTTAATTCACCCTTCTTTAAAACATCAATAAATATTTCATGTAGTATAGGACATAAGATATTTTTAAAAACTTTATAAAATTCATTTGGTAATCCATCTATTCCTGGGCTTTTTCCATTCCTTAACTGATCTATTGCAGTTTCTATTTCCATCTCTGTAATATTACCCTCACACATTTCTCTGTCTTCCTTATTCACTTTACTTTTGATTTTCTCTAATAAAAATTCCTCATCCTCTTCACTTAACTCATTTTCTGTAAATAAGT
Organism: Gobio gobio; assembly: GCF_949357685.1. Taxonomy (NCBI): domain Eukaryota; kingdom Metazoa; phylum Chordata; class Actinopteri; order Cypriniformes; family Gobionidae; genus Gobio; species Gobio gobio. The sequence goes on from NW_027645718.1 coordinate 86,161, forward strand.
CTTTGTAAAATGTTTTAATTTCCTTTAAAATTCCCTCCTTGTCTTTCACTATTTGGCCATCTTGAATATTAATGCTTGCAATTATATCTGCTTTCTGTCTATTTTTCTCTAATTCATAAAAATATTTAGTACTTCTTTCTCCTTCTACTATATCCTTTGCTCTGCTTCTTATCATTGCTCCCTTACACTTTTCTTCCTCTATATTCCTCAATTTTTCTTGCAATTCTATTATCTTATCAATGTTTTTCTCTCCATCTGTTATTTTTCTCATTTCTTCATCCCATTCCTTTTTAACTTTATTTTCTGACACTCTTTTAGCTCTCTGTACTTTTTTAGAAAAGTTTATTGAAAACCTCTTTATTCTATTTTTCAAAACATCCCACCAAAATCCTTTTTCTTCTTCAAACATTTCATCATTAACACTATTGATTATTATACCCTCTATTTCAATTCTGTATATTTCCATTTTTAAAAGGTCTGTATTTAACATCCACATTCCTGGTCCTTTGATAAACTCATTAAAATCCATCGTTATCCATAAGAAATCATGATCACTTTCGCTATAATTTTTATAAAAAGCCTTTAAAACATAGTGTAATTCTTTTCTCTTACATAAACATAAATCTATTCTACTTTGCTTTAAATCTCTTCCAACTATTTGTCTTCTTGAATAATCTCTTTTTAAACCATTTCTCTCTCTCCACACATCAACCATATCATATTTCCTCATTATATTATATAATTCATTCCTCCCTCTATCAGCTCTATAAACCATTGAATCATCTATATCAATTCTTTGCAACACTGTATTAAAATCCCCAATCATAAAAACGTTTTCTTGTTTTTCCATTAAAATATTTAGACGTTTATAAAATTCAAACTTTTCTTTTTCCTCATTTGGTGCATGAATGTTACACACTTTTATTTCTCTATCTTTATATAATAGTTTAACCATTATAATTCTGCCATTTGTGTCTTTGTAATCTATGTCATTTTCCTCAAAAATCCCTCTTTTGATTAATATGGCAACACCTCTCTTCCTCTGCAAATCACAATTTATATACATTTCTCCATCCCATAATTTTCTTATTTCATCACTTATTTTATCTTCCCAAAAGGTTTCTTGTAAGCATAAAACATCACATTTTTTGGTCAAATACGTCAATTTCTCCATTTTCTGGCATTTTGTCAAACCTCTTGCATTCAGTGATGCAAAACATAAACTCATCAGTAATACAGAGAAAAAAACAACCCATAGTCCAGCCATCATTCTATTCTATCTTATTCAAGAAATCCTAATCTTGATTCTCTCTTCTTATCTTTCTTCTTCTCCATCCTTTCCTTTAATTCTTCTCTTCTTCTCTTTTGTTTCATAAGGACCTTGTCAATGTCTATTCCTCCTTTTGGTACACATTTATTCAGTCCCTTCCCTATGCTTTCCATTTCAGAAGTACTCTCTCCTTTTACCGCTCCTCTTACCTCAGTCAATGTCTTTATTCCCATATCCTCCGCCTTTTCCTTTTCTTGTCCTTTTTTGTTGTCCATCTTAGTGTCCCCATCCTCCTGTTCCTTCGAAAAGTCTGTTTTAGTCACATCTAGATCCTCTTTGTCCACTCCTTCGTCCATCTCCATTCCTTGTTGTCTATCTTCATTCTTTTCCTTATTCTCATCTATGTTGATGTTCTCCTCTCCCTCAGCATCTTTTCCTTCTTTATCTCCTTGAGTCTGCCATTGTTCATCGTTCAAACTTTCAGTTGTTGTAACTCCCATCACCTCTTGTTCTTCAATTGCTGTGTCCTCATTTTCCTCGTCGTCCATCTCACATCTGCATCTTGACCTTGTCTTGTCGCAGCCTTGGCACCGTGGAGCTTTGCAGTCCCACGCATAATGCCCCTGCTCCAGACAGTCTCTGCATCTGAACTGAGGACAGTCCTTTTTCTCGTGCTCTGGACTTGCACATATCCTGCATGTCTTCACTTGGTTATCGTGAATAACACGGAAATATTGTATTCCTTCTTCAGTGATTATTTTTGTGTTGTAGGGTAAAGACTTGACCTCCTTTGGGAACTTTACCCTGATGAATCGTGTTCCATCCGCCACCGTTGTCCCTGGATGATATCTCCTTCTAAGAGGTAGAATGGGAGTTACACCCCAACTGATCAGTTTTTGAACTATCTCCTCATCTTTTATATAACTTGGTAAATTCAAGAAGGAAACCATTCTCTCTGTAGCACACAATTTCCTTATCTCACAGTCCATGCCATTAATCGTTACTCCGTTCACCAGTACATCACAGTCCATCTCACTTTCCATAGTCATTTCGAACTCATTGTTATTCTTCCTTCTAAGTCCAATCAGTTTTCCAGCTCCAGCTTTCTCTTCAACTGCTTTAATTATCATTATTATTGTCACATTGTCTATGTCTTTCACAGTCATTGTTACTGTTGCCTCTTTTTTATATTCTCTCTGATATCTTGTTTGTTTGCTTAACTTCTTTACCATTTGTTGTCGTTGAGATGAATCATTACTTTTTTCTCCACCTTCTTTCTCCTTTAGTATACCTTCAGTTGTTTGTTGATCTCTATTCGTTGCTTGCCCATTTGTTTTCCCTTCTTGTTTTCTCCGTGAAACCACCTTTGCCCATGTTTCATTGCTGTTTTCTCCATTCTCTTCATCCATATTCCTTTCCACCATGTCTTCAACATATCCCAGTTTTGTGTTCTCTATATCAAGTCGTTTTCCCAGTCTTTGTTTGTCCGTTAAATCCATCTTTTTGTTGTATCAAAACCCCAAACAGTAAAGAAAAAACTGCTTGGGGTTTAAAAAAGAAAAAGTATCCAAAACACTTCAAAAAAACTATTTCAATTTCAAAATAAAAATAAATCAAACCAAAAAACAAATTAGATAACAAAATGGAAGAGCCTCTCTCTTCCTACTGCTGCCAACTCACTTCCTGTTAGCTCACTGCTGCTCAGAGTGGTATGGCCATAAGCGAAATCCGCAGCCAAATTCTGGCTATTGAACAGGCTCAGGCACTCTTTTTTTTTTTTTTTTTTTTTTTTTTTTTTTTGGAATTCTTCTTCTTTCTAAAACAAAAATGCTTATAGCACCTGGTATTCCCAGGCGGTCTCCCATCCAAGTACTAACTCAGAGTGGTATGGCCATAAGCGAAAGCTGCTGCCAAATTCTGGCTATTTAAGAGTTCAAGAACTCTTCTTCTTCTTCTTCGTACTCTGATCGGGCTTGCTCAGGGTGGTATGGCTATAAGCGAAATCCGCAGCCAAATTCTGGCTATTGAACAGGCTCAGGCACTCTTTTTTTTTTTTTTTTTTGGAATTCTTCTTCTTTCTAAAACAAAAATGCTTATAGCACCTGGTATTCCCAGGCGGTCTCCCATCCAAGTACTAACCAGGCCCGACTCTGCTTAGCTTCCGAGATCAGACGAGATCGGGCGTGCTCTTTTTTTTTTTTAATCTTTTTTATTTTCCTTTCAATTCACATATTTTCAATTACATTATGTTCCACACTTCAAATATGAAACAAAATAAATCACATTTACATACACACACATGCTTCTTCATTTATGGAACAGAAATCAAAAATATAAACAAAATACACACAAATGTTTTGGCACAAATTACCACTCAATATTGACCTGTTTTAACCGAACATTTTATTTTTACCAATTAAAGCAAATTTCCTTCCCTGGTTCTTGACATATTAACTTATTTGTATTTACAAAAAACTCTTTCACCTCTTTCTCTCCATATTTACAGATCAGTTCTACATCTCTTTTTGTTATTGATTTAAATAAATCTTTTATTTTTACCTTCCTCCCCTCAAAATGTGCATAGTTCCTTCTTAGGACCACTGCAAATCTGGCATGACTTAATACAAAATTCATTAGTTGATTGTCTATATTCTTCTTTTTTCCAAAAATGCCAAACAAAAACATTTTATTCCATTCTTCTTCTGATTTAACTTCCACACCCCAGTTTTCTTGTAACAAACTTTTAAGAAAGTCAAAAAAATCAACTAAAGCCTCACACCTCAAGAAATAATGTAAAAAACTCTCATGGCCATTATTACACACGTCACATATCGCATTCACCCGATTGTTTATTTTACTTAACACCACATTTGTATAAATTCTATTGTGTCTTATCAAAAAATCATTATTCTCACACTCTATGCTGTTATATTTTACATTTAAATTCGACCAGATCTTTTCCACATCCAAATCATCAAAAACCTTCTTCCACACTTTTTCTGCTGCTGGCTCCTTTCGAACATCAACAATTAATCTCCTGTACACATCTTTAACACTCAAGGCATTGATTTGATGCCTCTTCCCATCATCATTTACATACATTTCTGGCAAACATTGTTCTTCTCTGGGTGTACATTTATTTTCAATCAGATGTACCCATTGCATTGGTATGGCAGATTTGATCATTTCATATATTTTATTAACTTTCTCTCTGTTCCCCATTCCTTCCAGATCACATACAGAGTCATAAATGCAGTTGCTTCCAAGGAATCCTGGAATGACTTCATACATAATGTCTTTTATTTGTTTTATATCTCCTTCTATAAATTTAGGCTCATATAACGTTTTGTTTTTATGTTTAAACTTTTCATTTAGAAACAGCGGTAAGTTTTTAATCATATGTAAGTTTTCACACTCATAATCTACTTTAGGTAGAAACCGCCTCCATGCCTCTAATACCTCCCGGTATATTTCTGGTATTCCTCCTGTCATAGATTTTTTAAAACCCATGTACCAACCATTTTCACCTATTCCTCCCACATCATCAATATATTTTCTTAAGAATTCCTTCCATCCATACTCCCATCTGCCCCCCACATATTTCACCACAGTTTTTATTCTCATTGCAGTCCTTTTTATTTCTAGATCCATCAAGTTTAAACCTCCTTCCCATCTCTTTCCCACTAATGTTTTCTGTGCTATTTTCACCCCTTTGCCCTCCCATATAAAATCACACACAATTTTATTTAACTCATTCATCACCCACTCTGGCATTTCAATTACACTCATTACATACACACATACTGAAAGCAACAGACTGTTTACTACAATTACTTTCCCATTTAACTTTAATTTCCTCCCTTTCCATGCTGTACATACTGTTCTTATTTTGTTAATCACTCCGGTCCAAGTCACATCTCTTGCCTCTTGGCTTTCTACCCCTAAATACACCCCCAGCACTTTTAGATACTTTTCTTCTACTTTTACCCCAACCTCTACTCTCTCTACCTCTCCTATATACATCAAATCTGATTTCTCCCTATTTATTTTCGCCCCCGATGCCTTCCCATATTTCTCTACGATCTCTAGAACTCTTTTAACATCCTCTCCTCTCCTCACAGTGATTGTGGTATCATCTGCATATTGATTTATAATACAAATACCTCCATACGGCAAATCAATCCCGACTATCTTTTTATCTCTTTTAATTAATGTGGCTAGGGGCTCTACAGAAATTGCATATAGTAATGCAGACAGGGGACATCCCTGTCTCACTGACCTTGCAATCTCAAACTTATCCGTTAACACTCCATTTATCTTTACACAGCTCTTTGCCCTCTCATATAGTTTCCTCACCCATCCCACCATTTTCACCCCAAATCCAAACTTTTCTAATACTCTAAATAGATATTCATGCTCAACCCTATCGAAAGCTTTATTCCAATCTATCCCCAATACAATTCCTCCCTTCCTATCTTGTTTCATATATTCTATCACATCTCTTATTGTCGCTATCGTATCCGCTATATCCCTACCTGGTACACTATAACTCTGCGTTGGTTGCACTATACCCCCAATCACTCTTTTTACCCTATTAGCTAAAATTTTGGTCAATATTTTGTAATCAACATTTAGCAGACTGATTGGTCTGTAATTCCCTATATCCAATCTATTTCCCTTCTTATAAACTAAAGCTATCACTCCCTCTACCATCCTGTCTTGTACTACCCCTGTTCTTTCTATTCCTTTAAATACTTCCACCAATATTGGTGCTACCTCTTCTTTATATACCTTATACCACTCAATACCTATTCCATCACTTCCCGGGCTTTTTCCGCTCTTTAACCCCCCTATTGCTTCTATCACTTCTGCCTCTTCTATCTCCCTATCACACCAGTCTCCATCTTCCTTCATTAGAACATTTTCCACGCTTTCCAACACATCACCCATACTTTTCTCATCTACTCCTCCCTTTTTATATAATTCTTCATAAAATTCCTGTACTCTCTCTAAAATCTCTACATAGTCTTTTGTTGTCTTACCTTCTTTTGTATTTATTTCATGAATATATGTTTTACTTTGTCTCCTTTTCTCAAGACCCAAAAAATACCCTGTACATTTTTCACCTTCTAATGCATATTTTGCCTTGCTTCTTAAGATTGCTCCTCTACATTTCTCTCTCTCATATTTCTCTAATGCCATTTTAACCTCTATATATTTTTCCATACTGTATCCGTCTTCATCCTCTACCTTGTCTAACTCTTCTCTCAATCTTTCTCTTAACAAACTTTCTTCCTTTATCTTTTTCCTCCTTCTTTTCTTACTGTATTTTATGCTAATTGATTTGATTTGATCCTTCATTTTCTCCCATCTCTCTCCTATTCCATCATCTGTGACACCATTCCTTTTATACTCATCTATCCTCTCATTCTCTCTATTCAATAAATCTTTCATCTGCATCTCATATTCTCCTTCCTCAATATACCCTGCATTCAATACCCACATCCCTCCTCCTACCTCTTCATTTCCTATCTTGATTTTGAATCTAACACTATCATGATCACTTAAACTATTTTCTTGATACCTTATCCCATCTATATACCTAATTATTCCTTCCTTTGCTAACACTAAATCTATTCTACTCTGTTTCAATATCCCTTCCCTTAACTGCCTCCTACTGAATTCCCTCTTATCTGGATTTTCATATCTCCATACATCTATCAATCCCTTGTCCCTTATTATATCCAACAACAATCCCCTCGACTTCTCCCATCTAAATTTTACTCCCTTGCCGACATCCAATCTACTGCATTTTGTGTTGAAGTCTCCCACTATAATGCATTTCCCAACCACCAACCCTCTTAACTCTTCTATAACCTCTCTCTTGTCCAATTCTATATTTGGAACATATATATTTATTAATCTAAAATCTATCTCTCCATACTTAAATTCCACTACCAAAATCCTTCCTCTCTGATCTTTATATATTTCTTTTATATTATCTACTTTGTCTGTTTTTATTAATATTGCCACACCTCTTGCATTACTGGCTCCATTATTATAATATATATCCCCCCTCCACTCTTCTCTCATCTCCCTCACCTTATCTTCTTCCCAATTTGTTTCCTGTATACAAATTATATCACTCCTATATGTAAATAGTAAATCTTTCATCTTCCTTTTATCCCTTAACCCATTTATGTTTATTGATGTTACCGTGGCCATGAGAGCAACCCAAAAAAAATAAAAAATAAATTGAGGCATAACACAAAAATCACATACTTTTTACCCACTTGAAATTCTAATACATCATGCTCACTAAATGCTGTAAACCCATAAGCTTTGCGCATGTTTCCAAGTCCATTAGTATTTAAGGACGCTACTTTAATCATAGCAGTAGTTAAAAGAAGCAGGATGTACCTCATTTCTTTTTCTTTAGGTTCCCCTTCTCTCCTTTGTCATTTAGCAGCCTTTTTTTTCTACCAATCAGTTGCATATTTTCACAAGCTGTTTCATTATACAAATCATACTCATCGTCATCATACTCAGCATCATCACTCTCATCGTCACTATCATCATCATCATCATCATCATCATCACCATTACTCTCATTCTTACTTCTATAGTCAATTTTAGCCAAACATGGAGATTTTGGGGTCTCATCGACCACAGTTGTTTTACTCACATGCCCTTCCTTTTCTTTATTGTCCATTAACCGCCGGTCCACTGGTCCCATTCTCTGGAGGCTGGGAGTGCCACCCTCGGCTTGAGTTGTGTGGTCCTCTTGTCCCGAATGCAGTGGCTGACTGCCCATATCATCAAAGGTACTCCCCATCGCGCCTCCTTGTATGGTTCGGTTCTCTTCCCCATGCGCTCCCTTGGACGAGCTCGTATCCCCCATCATATCACTGTACCGTGCACCACTCAATTCTTCGCACTCTCTGGCATAATGCCCTTGTTTACCACACTTATGACAGGCGAATTCAGGGCAGTCTCTTAATACATGTCCAGGTTGGATACAAATACGACAGACTTTCACCTGTTTGTTGTGAATTACCCGAAAATACTCTGCACCCTCCAGCGTTTCAAATTTGGTCGAGTACGGCAACGACTGAACAGTGTCTGAGAATTTGACCTTACAAAAGCGAGTCCCATCTGCAATGTCCGTTCCCGGCCATTTCCTCCTCTTGATCGGGGTTGTTGCTTTGACCCCCCAACCATTAAGCTTCTCCAGAATCTCCTCGTCTGTTATGTAAACCGGTAGATTCATGAATGAAACAACAAGCTCATCATTAGCAAGATCTCTGGCCATAATTTGACAGTTCCTAATTTTAAAGCCATCAATCAGTCTTTCCTTCCCTTTTATGTGATTCATTGTGATTTCATATTTTTGGTCTCCTTTAAACCGGCATCCATTAACCGCTCCACACACTTCCTTGATTCCTCTAAGTAACTCCATCATTGTGATTTTCTCCTCTCCAACAATCTCCACACTCACTGTTAGTTTCTTGTCAAACATCTTCTCCTCCATTTCAACGTGATTCCCGGTGCCTTTTTTAGGTCCTAGGCC
>NW_027645718.1:97500-103000 GCF_949357685.1 Gobio gobio
GTTTTCAGATGCCGGCTCTTTAATTTGATCTTTTATTAACAGGTCATAGACTATCTTTACACTAATGCTTTTGATGCTATATTTTTCCTCGTCTTTCACTACATACATCTCAGGCAAATCTTGTTGTTTTTTCTTTATACAACTGCTTTCTATAACATTCACCCATCTTGATGGTAGACTTGCTTTAATTCTCTCATATATTTTGATCACCTTCTGTTTGTTCTCCATGCCGTCCAACTCACACACTGAGTCATATATACAGTTGTTTCTGACAAAGCCTGGAATGACCTCATAAATGATGTCTTTCACTTGCCTTATTCCAGCCTCTAAGAATTTGGGCTCATACAATGTTTTATTGTTATGCTTAAATTCCTCATTTAAAAACAACGGCAAATGTATAAATGTGTGCACCTCTGTGCAATCATACTTCATTTTTGGCAGGAACTGCCTCCATGCCTCCATCACCTCTCTGTATATGTCTGGCATTCCTACAGTCATTGACTGCTTAAAGCCCATATACCACCCATACTCTCCCATTCTTCCCACGTCATCTATGTATTTCTTTAAGAATTCTCTCCAACCAAACTCCCATCTTCCTTCCATATACTTTTTCACAGTTTTTATTCTTATTGCTAACTTTTTAGTTTCTAAATCAATCAGCTTTAATCCACCTTCCTGTTTCTTCGCCACCAATGTTTTTTGTGCAATTTTAACTCCCTTTCCTTCCCATATAAATTCCCTTACAATTTTATTTAACTCATTCATCACCCACTCAGGCATTTCAACTACACTCATGACATATACACATATTGACAGCATAAGATTATTGACCACAATTATTTTCCCTTTTATTTTTAATTTTCTTCCCTTCCATGCAGTACAAACTGTTCTTATCCTGTTTATCACACCAGTCCATGTTATATCCCTAGCCTCCTTAGTATCCACCCCTAAATATACGCCCAACACCTTCATGTACTTTTCCTCAACCCTCACACCCACATCAGCTCTTTCTATTTCTCCTATGTACATTATTTCAGACTTTTCTCTATTTATTTTTGCCCCTGATGCCTTCCCATATTTTTCTACTAACTCCAAGACCTTTCTCACACTATCTATCTCCCTTACTGTCACTGTTGTGTCATCAGCATATTGGTTAATTACACACTTCCCTCCATATGGCAACTCAATTCCTCTTATTCTCTTGTCTCTCTTAATTAATAAGGCCAAAGGTTCTACTGAAAGGGCGTATAGCAAAGCAGATAGTGGGCAACCTTGCCGTACTGACCTTCCTACTTCAAAAGTATCTGTCAGTATTCCGTTCACCTTTATACAGCTTCTTGCACTCCCATATAATCTCCTCACCCATCCTACCATTCTTTCCCCAAACCCAAACTTTTCTAAAACCTTAAATAGAAACTGGTGTTCAACCCTATCAAAGGCTTTATTCCAATCAATCCCTAACACTATCCCACCCTTTCCATCTCTCTTCATGTACTCAATCACATCTCTTATTGTACTAATTGTATCTGCTATATCTCTACCAGGAATACTATAACTTTGTGTTGGCTGAATTATGTCTCCCATTACTCTTTTCATCCTATTTGCTAAGACTTTGGTAAGTATTTTATAATCCGTATTCAACAAACTAATCGGTCTATAATTTTCTAAATCTAGTTTATTCCCCTTTTTAAAAACTAACGCTATCACTCCTTCTACCATTTTACTTTGTATTGTTTCTGTTCTCTCTATTCCCTTAAATACTTCCACTAGAATGGGTGCCACATCATTTTTATATAGTTTATACCACTCTGTCCCTATCCCATCACTTCCTGGGCTTTTCCCTCTTGCTAAACCTTCTATTGCAGCTATAACCTCTTCTTCCTCTATTTCTCTATCGCACCATCTCATTTCTTCTTCCCCTAGCTCACTCTCTACACTCTCCAATACTTCCTCTATACTTGCCTCATCCACACATCCTTTCTTGTACAACTCCCCATAAAACTCTTGCACCCTCTCCAAAATCTCTACATAATCAGTTATTACCTCTCTCTTTTTTGAATGTATTTCATGGATATATATCTTATTTTGCCTTCTTTTCTCTAAACCCAGAAAATACCCCGTACATTTTTCTCCTTCCAATGCATATTTCGCCTTACTCCTTAAAATTGCTCCTCTACATTTTTCCTTCTCATATTTCTCTAACCTCATTTTTGCTTCTATATACTTTTCCATGCAATATCCTTCTTCATCGTCTACTCTGCTGAGTTCCATCCTCACTTGTTCTCTGAGCTCCCTTTCCTCTTTCATCATCTTATCTTTTCTTTTCTTACTATACCTCATACTTAAAACTTTAATTTTATACTTTACCTCCTCCCATCTCTTTCCAATGACATTATTTAATTTATCTTCCTCCAAGCATTTCTCCAACCACTGCTTTTCCTGAAGTAGTAGCACTTTCATCTGTCGTCTATACTCCTCTTCTTCAATATACCCTGCGTTTAAAATCCACATCCCTCCACCCACCTCCCTCCTTCCAACTTTGATTCCAAACCTAACCCCATCATGATCACTAAAATTATTCCGGTGATGTCGTACATCATCAATATAACTTATGGTATCTCCTTGCACTAACACTAGATCAATCCTACTCTGCTTTAATATCCCTTCCTTCATCTGTCTCCTTGTGAACTCCCTCTTCTCTGGATTCTCATGTCTCCATGCATCTAATAATCCCTTATCCCTCATTACTTCCATTAACATTAATCTTGATTTTTCCCACCTGAAAACACCCCCCTTCCCAACGTCCAATCTACTACATATAATGTTAAAATCGCCTACTATTATGCACCTTCCAACAATCAGATCCTTTAGTTCCTCAATACAGCACCTTTTATCTTTTTCCACATTAGGAACATATATATTAATTAATCTGAATTCAATACCTTTGATTTTAAATTCTATAACTATGATTCTCCCTACTTGGTCTCTATACACCTGCCTTACATTTTCAATCTTATCTTTTTTAATCATTATCGCTACACCCCTTGCATTTATCGCACCATTATTATAGTATATATCTCCCTTCCATACCTCCCTTACTTCTTTCACTTTTTCATCATCCCAGTTAGTTTCTTGAACACAAATGATATCACTCCTATACGTAAATGTTAACTCCTTCAACTTCTTAATATTCCTTAACCCATTTGTATTTACTGAAGTAACAGAAATCATACAAACAAACAAAAGAAGAAGATATTCTTTTCTAAACCAAAGCATCTACTACCATAACAGAATTTACGTACCAGAGCGTTGTTCCTTTATCAGTTCAATTCTGTCCTTATCCCTCTCCGCCTTCCTTTTGACAGTCAGTTTTTGTGATGTTGCTTGCATCTTTTGAGGAATCCTACTTTCCTTCTTTTGAGGTATTGCTTGTTGCACAACCTTCTTCTCTTTCTTAGATCCCACTACCATTACATCCTTTTCGACCTCTTCCTCCTCATCGTCTTCTTCATCCTGCTCATCCTCCTCCTCCTCCTTTTCCTCCTCCATCTCTCCCCCATCATCGACCTCCTCACCAGCTGTCCCGGCTCTCTGTCCCCTTCCAGCTCCATCCTGTGCATCACCACTTTCTCCTCTATCTGTTGTCACCTCCATGCCATCCTCACTCTCTGTGCTTTGCTTCTTTGCTTGATGTTCCTCCCTCCTCTCGTCGTCTTCGCTTTGTTCACCCTCCTCGTCTGTCTCTCTTGCTGATCGCTCTCCACACTCCCTTGCATAGTGGCCGACTTTACCGCATGTGTAGCATTTAAATTCTGGGCATTCTCGGAACAAGTGCCCTTCTTTGATACACAACCTGCAGACACGCACCTGCCTGTCATGTATCACTCGAAAATACTCCATGCCTCTTAGCGTTTCGAACCGAGTCGAATACGGGAGTGAGCGAACTTCCTCAGTGAACCGAACTTTTAGGAATCTTGTCCCATCTAAAATGTCTGTTCCAGGCCATACTCGCCGCTTTATGGCAGACATCGGTTTCACTCCCCACTCCTCCAACTTTGCCAGAATCTTCTGGTCTTCTAAATAAACAGGCAGATTAATGAAGGATACAACCATTTCATTGTTGACAATGTCTCTTGCATGTACCATTGCTCCATTCACCCTCACTCCATCCATTAATTTACTCTTTGCCACATTATCCTTCAAAGTGAGTTCATATGATCGTTCTCCTCTTACTCTGCATCCCAAAACTTCCCCACACTCCTTCTTTACGCCTCTTAATAAGTCCATCATTGAAATTTTCTCAGCTCCCACTACTTCAACTTCCACCGTCAGCTCTTTCAGAAATCCCTCATGGCATTCTCCACGTACCTCTCTTCTGTTAATTTCTCCTTCCTTTCGTTCATTGCCTCCATGTTTAGAGATTTGCAGTGCTTTCCTGCTGTCCCTCTCCATTCCTTGTTGGCTGATTGTTTGATCTCCATTCACCTTGCTTCCTTTGTTTGCTGCCATGCTCTCGGTGTCCATCATGGAAAAACAACAAACAGTCTTTTGCTGGCCCCCCAAACAGCAAACAGCTGCTGGGGGAACTGTAAGCTCACAATAAACTTTAACTTATGAGGCTGAATTCCAATTTCAGCAAAAAAAAACACAAAATAACACGATTTTAAACAGAAAGTTTGTTCAAAAGCACATTCACCAGCTACCACTTTGGACTGTACCACTTTCAGGGGTGCTCAGAGTGGTATGGCCATAAGCGAAAGCTGCTGCCAAATTCTGGCTATTTAAGAGTTCAAGAACTCTTCTTCTTCTTCGTACTCTGATCGGGCTTGCTCAGGGTGGTATGGCCATAAGCGAAATCCGCAGCCAAATTCTGGCTATTGAACAGGCTCAGGCACTCTTTTTTTTTTTTTTTTTTTTTTTTTTTTTTTTGGAATTCTTCTTCTTTCTAAAACAAAAATGCTTATAGCACCTGGTATTCCCAGGCGGTCTCCCATCCAAGTACTAACTCAGAGTGGTATGGCCATAAGCGAAAGCTGCTGCCAAATTCTGGCTATTTAAGAGTTCAAGAACTCTTCTTCTTCTTCGTACTCTGATCGGGCTTGCTCAGGGTGGTATGGCCATAAGCGAAATCCGCAGCCAAATTCTGGCTATTGAACAGGCTCAGGCACTCTTTTTTTTTTTTTTTTTGGAATTCTTCTTCTTTCTAAAACAAAAATGCTTATAGCACCTGGTATTCCCAGGCGGTCTCCCATCCAAGTACTAACCAGGCCCGACTCTGCTTAGCTTCCGAGATCAGACGAGATCGGGCGTGCTCAGAGTGGTATGGCCATAAGCGAAAGCTGCTGCCAAATTCTGGCTATTTAAGAGTTCAAGAACTCTTCTTCTTCTTCTTCGTACTCTGATCGGGCTTGCTCAGGGTGGTATGGCCATAAGCGAAATCCGCAGCCAAATTCTGGCTATTGAACAGGCTCAGGCACTCTTTTTTTTTTTTTTTTTGGAA